>NW_010537199.1:3535-50271 GCF_000687285.1 Phaethon lepturus | reverse complement strand
CGTCGGGGCTGTGCGATACACTTGCATTTTGCACAAGGCTTTTAGCAGTTACAAGGAAAAAAAATTAAAAAAATGGAATTTCCTTTCCAGTTCCCTGCTGTCTCTTTTTTGTTTTTTCCCCTTTTAATGTTTTTTGCTCCTTTAACCTCTTGTTTAAGGCACAGCTACTGGGCTTACATCCTTCATTCAGCAATTACGAATAGTGAAAATAAAAATTAATATGTCTCTCGCATACCTCGCAGAATTAATACAGAAATCAAGAGACCCTTGTAAAAAATTTGATAGCTTCTGCTGTCAGCTGGGTACCAGTAAGTCAGCAATTGAAACACTGAAAAGCCCGAATCTACTTTCCTCTCATTTGAGTTGACAATCATAATATTTACTTTCTTTTTTCCTAACCATGCTTGTTTATAATGTAAATGCTGCTAGTTAAGTAAGAGTAATAGATAGTTGGTTATAATCTCAATTCTGCAAGCATTCTAAATCAGTGAGGCTACTCAGATCGATAATGTAATGCAGGTGTGTAGATGATTTCAGAGCCCATTTTCTGCCCATTTACTAGTTTTACAATACTCCTAGAGACAGTTTCTAATGGTGCCTGCATGTCACAGTAAAATCTGTTAACCATAATTGAAGGATCAACAAGCCTTTTTTCATGTATGTACACATGCACATGGACACACACAAAATAAAGCCAAAAACCTGAGAATATGAAACATCATCATCTGACATTACCAATGCATTTTCATAGTAATTAATTAAAAGCAAAAAGTTTTATGATGAATCATTTTGCTTTTGTGAGAAACCAATATAATCCTTCAGTTTGTATTGAATTGGGTGCAGTGTCCAGGCTGTAGATTTTGCAGAAGTGAGAAAGATGCCAGGGTTTCTTTGCATTGTGACTACTTTAAACAAAATCTTGACAGTGTAATGATTAAACAATCCTAGATTTTATTTATTTTAATATCATTCTATATTGCTGAGCTCTGGCAGGGAACCTGAAATGATTGCAAACTTGTTAGGGGGGAGAAACAGGAGACCAAGAGAGCACATGTTATGTTTCATAGTAGTGTTTGCAGTTCTGCCTGACCCATCCCCCTACCCTGCCCCAAATATAATCTATGTGAAAGAAAGCAATGATGTATGAAAGTCTAAAATATTTAAGAACTTAATGAGCTTTTTAGTTATTCTAGAAGTTTAATAAATTAAGGAATTATCAGGTCCTTAGGTTAAGGACTAAAAGGATGGCTGCATGTGTTGCTCAGCAGCTCTGAGACTAAAACTAAATGTGTAGTTCTGATATGAAATGGAAGCAAACAACTTTAATTTGCCTATAGCAGTTCCCCTTTAACCTGTGACTTTAAAAACTGCTGTGTCGGTCAGTACTATTTCAGGAAGGGGTTTTGTCACACACGTGTTTTCTAGTTGCTTTATATGCCCTGGCTTAAAATGTTGAAGTGTAGGAGGAAGATACTTTTAAAAAAAATAGATCCATCTGGTCAATTTGAGAACATAGGCAGTAGTGATTGTATGTCTTTTAAGATGCATCACAACAATATAGCAGGAATAATGACAGGTAGATGGCAAGTATGGGATAGTGACAGTAAAATAATACTCTTGCAAGGGACAGTGTTGAGTGAACTGGGTACATATGGATAATGTTCAGTGTGCTGAAGTTATGCTGGTAATGATGGGATACAGTTGCTAATGTTCAGCCTGGATAAAGTAGAATGTTCTGATATATATCTCTCTTATTTCCACTAAATGTTGTTTTTTTTGTAAAATATCCTAGCAATGTTTTTCTTAATATGGTAGTATCTTATTTTTTTATAATACTTCTGCTTTAGGTCCTGTTTTCCACTGATCTTTGCAGCATGGGGCAAGGAAATTCTTGTAAATAAGATGTTTCAGTCTAGATTTGAGAATCCTAATCAAGAGACTGTTCCTTTTCTTAAGAATAACTGGATTGCTACTGTACAAGCATGGAAGTGGTCTTGCATTATCGACCACATCAGAGAGATCTAATAAAACTGCAGAAATTGGCAGAAGCAGCAGTGAAGGAGTTTCCCATTCGTCAGTTACCAAGATTTACACCCTGGTTTCCGAATGATTTCTACAGACTTCCCCTCAAACCAAAAAAGCAGCCACCTGTTATTTCTTGTGAGGAAGCAGAAGAATTGAAACAACTTTCTACACATTCAGAATATGGTACAGGATCTCCTGATTATGACTGCACGAAAAATCTCCTTGAGTTTCAGTCTAACATGAAACATGGGCAGACTTTAATCCAAGCACAAACTGTTCACAGACCATTTGACTTGGAGAATCAGGGAGAACCACCAACTAATGAAAAACAAAAATTGAAAAGGTCTTGGAGTGTCTCTCTCCCGAGCCCTAAGCTTAAAGAAA
The DNA here is from genome assembly GCF_000687285.1 of Phaethon lepturus. Taxonomy (NCBI): domain Eukaryota; kingdom Metazoa; phylum Chordata; class Aves; order Phaethontiformes; family Phaethontidae; genus Phaethon; species Phaethon lepturus. The sequence goes on along the minus strand of NW_010537199.1, from coordinate 47,862 downwards.
AGATTCTTCCTTTATCTCAAGAACTGCAAAATAATTTGGAAAGACTAAAACTGCATGCGTTTTATAGAGGAAAGTGGACAATTGAACAGTCTATTTGTAATAATCAGAATTTGGAGGACATCTGGATAAAATTGAATAGACTCATCAAGGAGAATGAATTGCCATCTTGCAATGCTACTATCCAAAGATCTGTGGGACAGATATGGATTTTCTGTGATATATTATACTGTGAATATGTTAGAAATATTCTTAGGGAAAAGCTAAGCCTTACTGATAAAATGAATTTGCTTGTACATAAATTTGGAATTATATTCAGTTTATAATTGTAAGGTGGATTTTAATAATAAAATTGCTGTCTGAAGTACTGTAGTTTTTAAGCAGCTTAGAATATACAAATGTTAGAACACCTGATGAATTACTGAGTGGAAAAAGACTTAATATTACTTTTCTACAGTTTTTAAACAGTAATAATGTATTTATTTAACTTTGTTTTGCCAGGAGACTTATGAATGGTTCTATTAAGATTAGCAGGTGTCTGTTTGGCTTAGTACTGCATTTTGTAGCTCTTCTCTACCTCAGTGGTCTAAAGGGAGGAAAAAAAATTCCAGATGATTATGGCAAGCTGTGTCAGATAATAAAATTTATGCTTTCAGTCAAGCAAAGTACATCCTTACTTGTGCCTCTTTGAAATTAGGAGAGGGGAAAAATATTTTTAAGTGAGTTGTTATAATCGCTATGAGGATCTGTAATTATTTTTGACACTGAGACTTGCAAGATCTGATTATTTCCTGAAAGTAGGGTGTGTGGGGACTTTAATGAAGGCATAGCCCTTGCATGAATTACAGACTTATTTTCTATTGCCTGTATACACTGCCTTAGTAATGCTATCTATGTTTTCCCAGAAATACTAATGAAAGTTTCAGTGGAAGTTGTTTGCTGAAAAATAATGAACAACTTCGCATTTGCTGTTTTATTACTTTGATAATAAGACTTTTTTCCCCCTGATGTTTCTGGTCTTTTGTCTCTAATTATATTAGGGAACAAAGAAAGCAGTAACTTCCAGATACAGGTCAGGAAATAAAGAAATCAGACTTCTATCTGTAAACCTCTATTTGTTGTCATTATGGATGGTAAAGGTCTGTAAGGGTTTGAATGCATTTTGTGGTGATAAAAGGCTGAGTTCAGCATGAATTTTTGTCACCTGAAAAAATAAAGTATTTCAAGGTCATACTGTCCCTGCTCAGTTTAATGTTTGGAGGGTCAGTAGAGCAGTTAAACTGGGTTCAATATGACTGCAATAGTATGTATTTCTCTTAGACACACCTCCTAATTCCAGATAATTTTGCTGTAGCTGGAGGTCAAGGTCTGTGGCATCTGGAAAAGGGGGGAAAATAAATGAAAACAGGGAAAGTAAGGGAATGGTATTTCAAGATAGTTAGATTATCATTAACAGCGTTCTAAATAAAAGTGCACATAAGCATAACAGAGGTCCATCTGTGTAAAATTTAAATAAAATCCTCTTGGACTTACATACACTTTTCTTTTGACAGTTGGAATAATTATGTTTTATTATAGGCATTACGTATCTTCTTATAGTTTAAAATTAAGGATGTTGCTCAGTTTGGATCATTGATATGTATTTATAAACTCTGACTGAATGTTAAGACAGTCTAATATTGACATTTAGGGTGTTTGTGACAGTTAATATTACCACTTAGCAAAACTGATCTAAAATGTTGTCTAGAGTAACTGAGTGTCATTACTAGTTGTAAAGTTTATATAGCCAAGCTATTTAACGGAAATTATTTTTCTGAGCTCAGCACTAATAGTAACAAAGTTACTTTGTGTGTCAGCATTTTTAAAGATATAATGGAATAGAATGCAGGTGTGATTTTGAGTTTTATTTAATGTATTTTGTGTAGATGATCTTAGAGGTGAGCGATCATCTTGCAAAGATACAGTATTTTCTAATATTCATTTAGTAGTCCTATTTCATATAACTACATATCTTAATTTATTTGTGATTCTTACTTCATTCCATGATTATTTGTTTATTTATTGTCTTAAATGTGACTAAACTTGATCTGTAGCTGTTCCCTTAGAAGCAATCAGCAAGTACTAGTTTATATGGGCTTACTGGAGATGTGAATAAAATTAGGTAACTGACAACAATATATTTCCACTATATTTATTCAATATACTGACTAAACAAATATCTTCCTAAACAGGAGAGATCTGTTTCACTGTTCAGTGGTAGTTGTCAGCTTTCTGCTTCTTTGGGTTGGCTTGTATGCAAATAATGATACATGTACTGTTAGCTGTGAGCATCTCAGCTGCATAACTATCATGTAATAAAAAGTGGAACACCACATTTGGTTTCTCTACAGAATTATTAGAGTCTTGGGTAGCACCGATGTACAAGCTGAAATCCAGACTTTCATTTTGAACTATTCAAGAAATGTTTAGTTCTTATGCATGCATAATTCAGTATTTATCTTTCTCACTTTTGATGTTGAATCTGGTTCTCGATTTACTGTTTTGTGTATTTTGGGACTTTTTATTTATGTCATGGTTCTAAGCCTTCAGAGGTCTCTTTTTTTTCAACTTTTCATCATAGCAAAGAGAATGTATTACCTTTTCATGTGAAAACTATGATTTTCTGTTGATGCTGACTTGCATAGATCTGCTATATGGTAGTGTAAGTTCTTGTGAACTAATACAGCACACCACACCCAAATGTATATTGAAATAATTGAATGTTTTACACAACTGAAAATAGCAAATGCTGACTGAACATACAAGATGTACAAAAGTACAATAAGATAAAAGCACGATACATGTGTCAGTGCAAGAATGTTGATCAACTTGTTGCAGCCAAGATAAATACGTTGTTTTTTTTGTTTTAGTTTTCAGAAATGATATCATTTTATGTCTAAGTTTTGAAGAAAAAAAAATTAGTGATTTTTACATAGTTGGTTCAACACCTGAGGTTACAAATGCTCAGCTTCATTTCATGTGAATGCTTTGAGAAGCTACATGCAAGATTAGGGCTGTTGGTTTATATAAGTAGGGAGGAATTCTTTTAAGCAGCAACATCTTAAATCTGTAATACAAATAAAAACAATGTACTTTTGAGTATTCTGCATTAAAATAGCCTTTGAAAATACCATTTACTAGAAGTAGACTTTTTTAATAGCAAGATCTCAATGATTTTGATTTTGTCAGTATTGACAAAGTATTTTTTTGTGTGTGTTCCTGAGGTTTTTGTGGTGGTTTTGCTGGTTTGTGTTTAAAGTTTGTAACTAAAAGAAAAAGTGGTTGTATAAATAGTGTAGGCTTTTATACTTGTAGCTCCATCTGGCATATGTTTTAGATTAGGGTGTAAATGCAATTCCTAATAACCTGGAGTTTGAAAGTGTCTGTACTAGGTCATTATGTCCTATTTGTAGAGCAAGGAGGATCACAGAACAGGCACTTAGCCTAGAAGTGTCCACAAAAAAAAAAAGAAACTGGTAGACTTCTGAAGTCCACGAAGCACTTAGCACTGTTAACAAGTATCAGGTATAAGACCTTTCACACAGAAGACTGAAAGCAGTGGATGTTGGTGCACCAGGGGAATAAAGCAAGAGGGAGCAATGACATTACCAGTGAGTGCTCTTGGATCTAAGAGTAGCAGGGAATTTCTTATATTGGAAAAATGACCAGGTGGTCCAAAAGGGTGCTACCCTTTTTCAGGCTAAGATTTGGTGGTGGTTGTTTTTTTAGTGGAAGGAGAGCAAGACAAAATTATACTTTAAAAAAAATAATTAAAAAATGCTTGTTTTCCTTGACCTATAGTTTTTCTGATTTTTTTTTTTCAGTGATGAGGCTAACCAAACCTACTTTATTCACTAATATTCCAGTGACTTGTGAAGAAAGAGATTTGCCAGGTATGTATTTTCTACTGACTATCATGTACATATGACCAGGTAGTGATAGTGGCTATAGCATAATACCATGGTACACCATACAACTCTTGTCCTACAGCTTTGAAAGCATGGTGATGATACTGCAAACATGTGCCCTCAAAGTCTGAGCAATTAACACACAAAATGGAAGACAGTTGTGAGAGAAATGTGTAATTGCAGAAATTTTGGTGTTACTATCTTTACCTTGGAGAAAATGCCCTGGTAATTGGAAGCAACATATGTATGTTCTATGGAAAACGATTTTGCAAGAATCACCACTTTTGAATTGTGTTATGCTTGATGTACAGTCATAAACTGGAATCCTTGTTGTCCCCCAGTAATAGTTGCAGTCTAGAAGTCAAGTATAAAAGATGCAAAGGAGAGATTCAAAAAAAGAGGGTTGTGTGGAAATACAAATCAAGCAGGGGAAGAACGTAAGTGGGGTTGACTAGTTCTGTTATGTAATGTGCTTTACTTGGGCAAAATTTCCCTTAAAGTTCAGTGTTAATTTGAGCAATGCCTTTGAGATTGCACCTTTCAATATGTATAATGAATGATTCATTGGACACAAGTGCTTGGAAGTAAGTTGTAATTTATAGGCAAGTCTATAGATACGTATTTCATCCCTAAACAAGTTGGTTGTAAAATAAGTATGTTGAAAATAAAATAACTTAAATGTAGACCAAGCTTTAGACGTAGCGAATACTTAGATATTGGCAATTTGATATTTCTACAGGTAATCTATTTAACCAGCTCATGAAAGATGATCCTTCTACTGTAAAGGGAGCAGAAACTTTGATGTTAGGAGAAATGCTCACTTTGCCTCAAAACTTTGGGTAAGAATTAATTACTGTAACTGTAACATGCAAGGTTTAGGATTCATTTAACACTAATGTGTTTATTACTTTTCTTGCTTTTTGAACATCATTATTATGCAATGAGATGTTAGTTTTTTTTAAAAATAATCTGTGGCTTGATTTATAATGTGATGTAATGTATAAACGTGTGCTGTGTGGTGTTCCTTGTCTGTAGCCTGACTCAGTAATAAGGATTGAAAGTGGAAAGAAATTTGTAGCTGTAGGTGAATTTCTAATGTAATCCACTACTATAAACTACATCTTATACTAACAGAGTTTACTGCAGTGATTTTCATGGGTACTGTAAGCCATGTTCTTATTCATCTTAGATTTTTATCTAGAAAAAAATTCTGATTTGTTTGGTCTCTTTTGAAGTTGTTTATTTTAGAAGGATGACATTTAGAAGTATGGGTGTGAAAATGCCAATGTACTTTTAGGATTTGATCTGCAAACGTGTGTGCATGTTTGTCAATACATTTTAATTAGAACTTAAAGAGGTTTCAGTGAAATGTTCTGGTTTCTTTTAATAACTGTTACTAAACATTTTTTTCTTTTTAAACCCAGAAATATATTTCTGGGAGAGACGTTTTCCAGTTACATTAGTGTACACAATGATAGTAATCAAGTTGTCAAGGACATACTGGTGAAGGTATGTGAAGATAAACCTACTTACTGGATTTATAAAAAATAAAATGTTGAGTATGTTTTCTGACAATATCTTGTGCGTTTAATGCTAACATACAGACTTTAGGAAATACCTGTCACTTTTTCAAATCCAGAAAATATAGCTGGAAATTGGAAACAATAAGACATAAAACTAGAAATTATGATAGAAATATTTAAAGATTAAAGTGAAAAAGTAGGATTGTATTAAAAATATGGATATATTATAAAGCTTCTCTGGAGAACTGGTGTACCAAAACTTCCACAGCTAAAAAAATTGGAGTTATATTTGCTTACTTGCACTTTCAACGAGGGCATCAAAGGAAGTTTCTGTAAAGCATGCATTTACTTCTATTTTGCTTATATTTCAAATGAGTTCTTCTCTAGTGCATATGTTTTTATTTTCTGCTGGGCAAATACTACATTGAGAATAGAAACTCCAGAAGTCATTGTCTAACTCAATGTAAAAAGTAAATAGAGATTTTATAAGCTGCATGTTGAAGGATTGGACCATTTATATATATTTTAGAACTTGTCTTTAGCTTTGACAAGTATCTCATCATCTTAACATATCTTGGTTAGATTATATGTATAAAAGCATGTAGGGTACCAAATACTCAGTGAAACCTAGAACTTTATAACATCAGTTATTTTTCTTTAGATGGATCTAAGCAGCTGCAGTTCTAACCAATGCTTTGTTTTTCTGTCCCCAGGCTGATCTTCAGACAAGTTCTCAGCGCTTGAACCTTTCAGCTTCTAGTGCTGCAGTGGCAGAACTTAAACCTGACTGTTGCATTGATGATGTGATCCATCATGAAGTAAAGGAGATAGGAACACACATGTAACGTTTTATATTTTTCTATGATTAAATGAGCTTAAATGAAACATGCGTGCTATTCTGTTGCTGCTTTGATATAGGCATAAAATTAAGTAATTAAAAACTATTTTTTAAAAATTTGTTTCTTTCAGCTTAGTTTGTGCAGTAAGTTACACTACACAGACAGGAGAGAAGATGTACTTCAGAAAGTTCTTCAAATTTCAGGTATTGCATGAAGTATTCTCTACTTCTAGTAAGCGAATCTTGAAAACCCATTTTAAAAATCTGATACTTCAAAAGCACCTTTACATACTAAAAATATGTTTGCCTTTTAAAAGTGAACTGCCTCTTCAAACTTCACATGAACTGATGGTTTCTAATTATCATGCAGTTAAACATTTCAGAAATACTAATATTGCATCTTATTTTTATTCAATTATTGAGAAAGAAAAATCTACTCATTAAAAAAACTTTTCATAGCAGACAGCTTTATGATTATTTTTAAACAGAACAAGTATTGTTCATTCTGACACATCTAACCTTTGAGTTTAGATTGTAAGATTTTTCTTTTATTCTAAATTAGAATGTAGCAGCTTGTTTTTATAGGAAACTAAGCGAAGAAGTCTAATGCGTTATATCTGACTAATATCCACAGAAGTAATTGATAGATAACTTTGTTCCACCGCACAAATTTCAAGACTTGAGATTAGAGTAACTGAGGACAGCAGGAAATTACTGTTACCTGTGGACTGGTTCTGTCAGGAAAGAGTCTATTTGAGCTGTGTATTTAATGGATGTTTATTTTTTTAGAGAAATATGCTGAGACTTGGATAATTGTTTGCTCCCTCTCATAGAATTGAGGATTAGGTGACATGGTTTACTGAACACATTTTTAGATACTCTCACAGAGTGTCTAGCAATACAGGAGCTTTTACATAATTGAGACCCATATCTTTTGCAAGTTGCAGGTGACTTCATTTTGCTCTTTTCTAGTATTCCATCTAGATACTTCAGAAAAAAGCATTTCAGTCTCTAGAAGGCTAAATTGCCATGTGCTGCAGACAAAGAACACCCAAATGATGTTAGTACTTGTGGACTTGAAATGGCAGGTATTGATTAGTCAAAGGTGTTTCCAGACAATCCTAGGGAAAGTCAGTCCATATCAATTTTCGTGTTACACTCTCCTCTGAACCCAGAAACTATGAAGTGTTTCTTCACCTTTATTGAAGCTGATTTTCATCTTTGTTTTGTCTTGCTGTCCTTGTGAAACTTTCCCTTTGAATTTCTCCATTCTTTTTTCCCCATGAATTCAGTATTTGGTCCCTCTGGTGCCTCTGTTGCTTTTTCTGATGACTAATGTACCCATCTACAGGCTTCCAGTTCTCATCTCCTCTCCCTTCCCTGCCCTTGTTCTTGCCAGAGCCTTGTTGAAGATGTCGATTTGTCTCCTTTAGATTTGATATGGCAACTTATTTGTTGTTGTGGTTTAATGTGGCAGGCAGCTAAACACCACCCAGCTGTTTGCTCAGTTCCTGCCCCAGTGGGATGGGGGAGGCACTGAGGGGAAAAAGAGTAAAATTTGTGGGTTGAGATAGATGGTTTAATAGGATAGAAGAGGAAGGAAAAAAATAATAATAGTGAAAGGATATACAAATTAAGTGATGCACAATGCTATTGCTCACCACCTGCTGACTGATGCCCAGCCAGTTCCTGAGCAGTGGCCCTTCCCGGACAACTCCCCCAGTTTATATACTGAGCCTGACATCATATGGTATGGAATATCCCTTTGGCCAGCCTGGGTCAGCTGTCCTGACTGTGTCCCCTCCCAGCTTCCCTGACACCTCCAGCCTTCTTGCTGTCAGGCCAGCACAAGAAGCTGAACACTCTTGGACTGCTTAGCAACAACTGAAAAAATCAACATTATTTTCACCCCAGATTCAGCAAAGAGCATTATACTGGCTATTGGGAAGAAAATTAACTCTATCCCAGCTGAAACCAGGACATTTGTGCACATTTTTGAGGTGTCTACATGCATATTGTAATTTCTATTTTTTTGACTGAATCCAATACAGGCAGCTTTAATGTCAAAATAGCTAAGGTCAACTATCTGTTCAAACTTGAAGCTCTTCCTTCAAGGAAGGAAGCATAAGAGCTTCTCAAAAAGTATATATACACTTTAACAGCATTCTGTAAATACTCTTTGATTCATTATGAGAAAAACACTTCACGGAGCAATTTTGGTTGTTATTTTTTGAATATGACATGGAGACATGTGTTAGAAAGTCTGAAGAGGGGAAAAAAAAAACATTTCAGAAAACTGAACAATGTCTTTACAATGGGAATTAATGGCTGCTAGTGATTGAGATGCCACCAGCTATTTTATAACAAAAAACCACATTTTCTCTTTGACAGATTCTCAGTTTTTTCAGTTATGTTTTCTAGGATCTTTTATGTTGAACCAGTATTATAGTTGGTGTTAAACAGCTTCTTTTTCAACCATGCAGAAATCTTTGTGAAGACTACTTTTTAATCTTGAATTCTTCAGGGCTAAAGAATTTATTCACAACTTGGAACTTCAGGGTTGTCTTTGGATGCAGTATACTTATGTAAATAAAATAAAAGTGTCCCTGCATAAAGGGAAATAAATGTCTTCAGGATATAATTTAAATTTGTTTCCTTACAAGTATAACAGAAGATTATTTCTCCCAGTTACGTCAGTGTATATCCATTTCATTTTTGAATGTGTTAACTGTAGTGGCTTTATGCACAAAATTCAAGCACTTAAGAACTAACACTTTATTATCACCTTTTGTATCATCAAATTGTTTTACTGATTTAATGCCATGATTTATAGACTTTTTCATTTCTTGCAACAGTTGCATTTTCAAGAAGGAAGTGGAGCCTAGTAATGGTTCGTTGGTTAAGCTAATCACATCAATAGTTCTATTTCTTTCATTTTTAGAAGCCTGGAGCAACTTTTGTTTGTTGCACAACACTGAAAGACTTGTAAATGTTACATGGTTCTTGCTCAGATTTGAAAGCAAGTGCAGGCCACTTCAGGATACAAGATGGATGTAATGTTGTTTTAAAGACATAGATATACTTAGTGCACTGGATTTGTCTGGTTTCCTAAAGCCAGTGCTTAAGTGGAGAATTATTTTTCACTCTGAGAAAACTGTTTAATGGCAAACCAGTCAAGCATGCAAATAAGAAGCAGCAAATATATACTCTGAATAATGAGGTTTTAGCTGAGCTGATTGTATCATATATTCAATTATGTGCCTGTTCTATATAATATCAAAAAGAAAAATAACAATTTAGTAAAGGTCCTAGGACTTAAACAGTTTATGCTAAAGGTGTCTGAGAAACCAATTGACAATCTGTTTGTTTTCCGTTTCATACAGGTTCTTAAGCCACTAGATGTGAAAACGAAATTCTACAATGCTGAGGTAAGTGAGACCTGTATGTATTTGGGTTTGTTTTGGTGTACTGGGTGTATTACTTCACATTAGGTGGTTAGATTAAATTGAAAGAGATTCTTAAATACACATGTTTCTGAGAAGGATAATTTGTTCTAAAGATAAAAATAAGTGATGGGTTTATATAATTTAGTTTAAAAATAGATGTACTTTTGATGAAGTGGGGAAAGAGATGGTAACTAGGCAGACATGTCAGTCAATTGCATTAAGGTCCTGACAATTTTGCGTATCTTCTGCTTTCCCATGAACTCAAAATACTTTCAATTATTGCTTGTATATTTAGGCTGATAGAGTATTTACTGTAAGGGAGATTATTTGTTCACAAAGCAGGTAATAATTTACCAGACTGGGGAAATTTAGATTTAAATTATTGAGCAGAGGGGTCATATTTACATTGAGGAAACTTGAATTAGGTTACCTAAAATTAATTTTTAGGTTTGTGGCAGTTATATAGAGTGCTTCAAAACTAAATGACCTGATATATGCCTTGTATATTTATTTGGGCATATTTAGGCATCTATCTTTGGCTATTTATGGTAAGAATTTCAACTGAAGGTGACACAGATAGTGGAAACTTACAAATTATATAGTGTTCTTTTTATTTCTAGACATTCCCTATGGATATGTGTATTATATAGGTCTGTTGTAAGGTATAAACTTACAATATCTCATTACATAGGAAGTTAGGACATTTGTTTCTGTCATTATCACTTAATTGCTCACTATCACAAAGCAGGGACCTTAAATTTGTGAGCATTGTATTCTGTACTCTTTGTACAAAGTTCATACTGATACTTCCAAAGGACTTAGAGAGCTTCCATTTTGAGTATTAAACTTTTTCCATAACCCCTGAAATATGGTGAACTAGTACACTGCTCTTCATTTGGTTGAAAACCTTAATTAGTATTCTTAAACAGTTTGTTTGAAAAGGTTTAAAAGATAGAGTGCAGTTGTAGATGTTCTATGTTGCCCTGAATAGTAGATGGGAGAAAAAAGACCAAGGTGTCAGTGAGAGGAGAAGAAAACATATGGAATTTTGGCAATGTGAAAAATAACTTGTGATAAGTGGAAAATGTTTTGCTCTCCTGTTTGTTCTTAACTAAGTAGATATGTGCTATGAATTTGCATGTAGAAAAGCAGAGAGTCTCCAAACCTATCGTTCTAATTATTTATCTCCATCATAGTCACACCTGGGGTTCCTCATGCAAAATTATGGCTATAGAGGTGTGAAAGGTATATTTTTGTCCCTTTCTGACAGTATCAATAGAGAAAACAGAAGGGAGAAATAACAGATAAGAATTTCTGCTCTGCAAATGAGGGTTCCAGGTGCAAATATCTGTCTTGTTTAGAGTTGTGCAGGAAATGTCACATAAAGGTTTTTCTCTCTGCTTTGGACTAATAGGATGTAAATTATGAGACATTTAATACATAGTGTGTAATTTATTTAGAGGGAGGGTAATCAAGGCATAAGTCAAGTGATTTAAATATCATAGTACAGAGGAAAAGAAAAAAACATTTTCATAAAGATATCTTGGTACATGTATCTAGGCCACAGGCTTTAATCCTTAGGCTGACCAGGTGTGAAATACCTGAGTAGGGTCAGAACATAATCACATACAACTGGTGCTTTATAGAACTGGTGTTATCCACAAATGAGAATGTCTGGAAATGTCTACTGCTGTGACTTAAGAATAAAAATAATCTTAAACTAGGTAATTCCTGTGGCAACAAAATAAACCTCCATTTTGTGCGTGGACTGTATTATTGTTTCAGATAGGGGAAGAGAAATCTTATATTAAATGTTGCTGTCTGTCTATACTTCATGTATAAACCTTGTTTTGTGCTGAAACAATTCATAATGAATAGAAGTAAAAACCTCTAACATAAATTCTGGGCAAACTTTTGACATAGGTCAAAAGTGTTGTTTTCTAAGAAAAATTGTTTTACTACTGGCCTTGATAAAGGACTTAAACTCCATTCCTCAATTGGATTCCTCAATAGCCACCAATCCCTCATGATAAAGATCTATGAGAACCTTTGGTGTCTCAGCTTGTATTTGTGGTTTTTTTGGCTTTGGCTTTCTTTTTTCTCTGTAAAGGTTTTGAAATCCTCCTTTGCCTTTTGTTCTTCCTGTTTGGGAATTTATGCAACTCCCATTACCATAGTATCCATATGATTGATTAAAAAATTTTTTCAAAGATTTTTGGATTATATTAACTGAACAATTTACCTAACAAACTGATGTAGTACCACTCATATAAGTCCTTCCCACTGTAAAAGAAGGTGAGGTTTGAAAGCACCTGAGGAACCTGGACATACCCAAGTCTATGGGACCTGATGAGTCCTGAGGGAAATTGGCCAATGTAGTTGCCAAGCCACTCTCCATGATATTTGAAAAGTCGTGGCAGTCAGATGAAGTCCCTGCAGACTGGAGAAAAGGAAACATTGCACCCTTTGTTAAAAAGCATAGCAGGGAGGACCCTGGGAACTACCAACCCATCAGCCTCCCCTCTATGCCTGGGAAGATCATGGAACAGATCCTTGTAGAAGCTATGCTAAGGCACATGGAGGATAGGGAAGTGATTTGAGACAGCCAGCATGGCTTCACCAAGGGCACGTCCTGCCTGACCAACCTAGTGGCCTTCTACGATAGAGTGACCACATCAAGTGGACAAGGGAAGAGCTATGGATGTTGTCTACCTGGACTTCTGTAAGGCCTTTGACGTGGTCTCCAACAACATCCTTTTCTCTAAATTGTAGAGAGGTGGATTGTTGGGTGGATGAGGAATTGATTGGATGGTCACATCCAGAAGGCAGTGGTTAATAGCTCAATGTCCAGATGGAGATCTGTGAGTGGTGTCCCTCATGGGTCTGTATTGGAATGAGTACTCTTTAATACCTTCATTGATGACATAGACAGTGGGATTAAGTGAACCCTCAGCAAGTTTGCAGATGACACCAAGCTGAATGTTGCAGATGACACACCTGAGGGACAGGATGCTATCAAGAGAGATCTGGACAAGAATGGCCTGTGTGAACCTCATGAGGCTCAGCAAGGCCAAATGCAGGCTCCTGCACCTGCGTTGGGGCAACCCCCTGTATCAGTACAGGCTGGGGGATGAAGGGATTGAGAGCAGCCCTGCTGAGAAGGACTTGGGGGTACTGGTGGTTGAAAAGCTAGACATGAGCCGGCAATGTGTGCCCACAGCCCAGAAGGCCAACCCTGTCCTGGGCTGCATCCAAAGAAGGGTGGCCAGCAGGTTGAGGGAGGGGATTCTCCTCCTCTACTCCACTCTTCTGAGATCCTACCTGGAGTCCTGCATCCAGCTGTGGAGCCCTCAGCACAGGAAAGTCATGGACCTGTTGGAGAGGGTCCAGAGGAGGGCCACCAAAAGGATCCAAGGGATGGAACACCTCTCCTGTGAGGACAGGCTGAGAGAGTTGGGGTGGTTCAGCCTGGAGAAGAGAAGGCTCCAGGGAGACCTTATGGCAGCCTTTCAGGCCTTAAAGCAGCTTAGAAGAAAGATGGGAACAAACTTTTTAGCAGGGCCTGTTCTGACAGGATGAGGGGTCATGGCTTTAAACTAAAAGAGGGTAGATTTGGACTAGATCTAAGGAAGAAACTTTTCACACTGAGGGTAACGGAACACTGTCACAGGTTGCCCAGAGAGGTGGTAGATGCCTCATCCCTGGAAACATTCCAGGTCAGGTTGGACAGGGCTCTGAGCAACCTGATTTAGCTGGGAATGTCCCTGGTGATTGAAGAGGGGTTGGACTAGATGTCCTTTAAAGGTCCCTTTAAACCCAAACTATTCTATGATTCTACATATAATTTCTGAAAGTATATGAAGTGCTGCTATGTGTTCTGATCACAGAAGTCAAATAAAATTTAAAAACCTAGAAAGAAGCCATTGGTTAGATGTTGTATGTGATACTACATTACTGTCAAAGCACAAAGACCTGAATATTAGGGAAGACTGTTATCCTTGGCGGCAGGGGAGAAAAAAAAAATCGGTATGTGTCAGTTATTAGTTAACTAAGGGTCTTTAAAAGTTGACTAACTAGTTAAACTGTTACCATTAATATCATGGATGCCATACTATCCATAAAATCTGTCACTAAAATTATTTTCTACAAGAAATTATAATCCATAATTTCAGTTTTTTTAAGACAAGGAATGACGCTGAACCTTAATTTTCTTGCTTGTTGCTTGTATTGCAGTAGCATCCAAATCAAGTTGATTGCTGAAATTCGTGCATAGAATGCATGCCCTGTCGCCCTAACCTGCTGCAGTCCTGAGATTGAATTACCTGCCCCAGTCTATAGAAAGTCTGTCACTGACTTTGTTGTCCCCTGGAAAAGGCTCTGTAAAAGGTTCTGTTCCTGCAAACATTCATATGGAGATAAATATGCAGACACTTAAGAAAACAAAGTTTGCAATTAAAGTTGGGTTTTGGAATGATGGATATTCAGAAATGAGTTTTTCCTGATTGTATTATGCAAAATTTTTTATAAGCTGCAGTATTGTAGCTTTGCTAGAATGAATTACCACATTATTTTTATTTCAAGACCTTATATATGTGGATACGTCAAATTATTTGTAAAATGACAAGGACTGTTTTTCCATTTCATGTACAACTCATTGCATGGATTTAAATTCAGTACAAACTTTAAACTTACTCAAAAACTAACTCCTTTTTTTTGGGGTCAGTTTGTTCTACCATATCTTATCTGTGACTTCTGTGCCTTAGGTTCTACTTTGGGTTGGTTCTGAAGCAAAGCTAGTAAACCATGTAAACATACTAGCTATAACTTATTAGAAATGCAGATGTCATCCTTGTTTGCATCCATTTTTATTTATGTTTCTGTCTTACTAATGCTATCTTGTTTAGATGGTGCAAAAAAAATGCAGAAATGCATTTTGTTTGAAAGTTAGCCTCCTTTTTCTTTAACATTTAACCCTAATTTCTCTAATGTGTTCTTTTTTTATTTTCCCATTAGAGTGACCTCAGTTCTGTGGTAATTTTATTTATTTTTTTATAAATGTGTATGCTTTTTTAATTGCCTATCTGTATCTGTGCTTGTTGACGTTCTTTTAAAAACATAATGGAAAAGCAATGTTTGTTCTGCCTATCATGAACTGATGTCTTCTCATCTTTATATGTGCAGCTAATCATTTAAATGGTTAGCTCTTTCTTTAATACCCATTGTTGAAACTACAAGTTGATTATTACAGACTCTTGCTTGTGGGGGTCCTTTTATAAAATACCTCACTAAAATTTGACTAGATTCATTAGCTGAAAACAGGAGTTAATCCCTACTAAAAATTTCCTGCTTTTGACACATAGAAATGTAGGTTTTACTACCACACTGCTTGTCTAAGCTGTGACAGAACTTTTCATGTCTGGTTGGTGGAGACAGTGGGTTTGAGGAGAGAGCAGCAATTGGATGTTCTTCCTTCCTTTCACTAGCTGGAACTGCACTTTCCAACTTCTAACTGCATGTGATAGTTGATGAGTTAGTATGATACTTCTGCAGTCTAGTTTCACTTTAAGATGTGGCTTGTATTAACATAAACTGCATTATTTTGAAGTACTTAAGGATTATCTTTTTTTAAACCATGTGGTATTAAAGCAATTTAGGAATAACACAAAACTAACTTGCTTTTTCATTATGCTGCTTGGTTTTTCTTTTCCCTTTCAAATTAGCTTTTTCTAAATCTCTGCTTATGGTTGCTGCATTGAAAACAACTAAAATTTGGGTAAATGGACACTTTGAGCAATGGATTTATGGGATATAAACAGTAGCAATCAAGTGACAGGTAGTAGTAGTAATGATTACTGAGAGACATGGTTTAGTTGGGGTTACTTCCAGCTCCTTCTGCAAGTGTGAGGTCTGTCTCTAACCCATGGGGCTTGCACAGTTTTCATTACTATATATATGCTATCAGCTGGTTTGTGTTTAATGTGTTTATCAGGCACAACAAACAGTTCCAGTACCATTCCCTGTACCATTCCCTATTTCTCCTAATACAGTGCTTTTTGAGACCAAAAATATTTTTACTATTTTGTCCTGCTTTTGTTTTGTGACTTACAAGCAGGACTCCATTTGTATAATGAAGTCATTTTTTTTACACCAATTAAAAAGAAATTAAGCTTCCTTCTACCTTCGCCATAAAAACACTTTTTAAAAAATTTATCATAACAAAATACCTAAACTGCTTCATACTGAACTTGCAGAATAGAATATTTCAGTTGGAAGGGACCTACAAAGACCATCTAGTCCAATTGCCTGAATCAGTAACTCTCTTGTAAATGCAGATTTGGTGTGCATGCACCCTTTTTTTAATTGGCATTTCTTTGGTTTTGTTGTTCATTTCTCCAGGGGCTTGTATCTCTAGTAGACTGAGCCTTCTGTAATTATTCTATCCTGAAATTTTAGAACTGCAAAGTGACTTCACTGGTCCGCAGTTCCACAGAGGCAGTGAGGCAAACACCTCTAGTTTTTTTTTAGTTTCTGAAATTTAATAGTCTCTATCTTTCATTCCTGTACTAGAATTGGTCTTTATATACCACCTTCAGGCACAAGCTTTATCTAACAGATGTGTCTTACAGGATGTTTTGAGGGTAGAGCATCAGTTAAATTTTTGGGTGCATATAATATTGGTAACCATTGGCATGATGCAGCTGGGAGAGAGGAGACTGGTTTTTGCTTTTTAGCCAGTACATCAGTGTTTCAGAATAAAATCTCACAGCATGTACCTGATTTTATTTCAGTTAAACAAACACTTATTTCAATTTTTTTATACATCTCGATGCACTAGTAATCTGGCATGGCATGTTGTTGTGCACTGCAATTCCTTACCATTTATTCTATTTTTTCTTTTTTAAAAATTTGGATTAAAACTTGAGTTGCTGTTGAGTTGATGAAAGACTTGGGAAGTGGTGATCTAATGCGTTACAAATAAGCAATAGCCAGAGCATAGTGAAATTATCCCACATCCATTGTTTGGCAAGATATCTGTTGACTAACACTTTTGCTCCTGTTGTTACTGGGATTAAGGTTTTTTTCTTGCATTAATTACTTTAATTTGATTTGCAGGCATGAACTAAACACATATGACTTTTTTAACAATAGGACTGTCTACTCTTTTTTAATAACACTAATCACATTTTCATAAACTTGCACTTTTGTTTTTTTTCAGACAGATGAAGTGTTTCTGGAAGCTCAGATTCAGAATATCACTACCTCTCCAATGTTTATGGAGAAGGTGTCTTTAGAGCCATCTATGATGTACAACGTTGCAGAACTGAACACAGTTGACACAGCAGGGGAAAGGTATGTTCACATTTGGGATATTTGACTTTGAAACACTGTATTATGATTTCATGAGGCATAAGCATTACAGTTAGTGAGTTGTCTGTAACAGAAGGATTGTACTTGGCTTGATTAAAGAGATCAAATTCCTTTTATGTATTCAGCTGGAAAAGCTGTTAGTTTTCTTTTTATAGATACTATTCTTAAAACATTGTAATTCTACCTAGTAGAGAAATCCCCAGCTTACTCTCCAAATAATTGGTAACATTTATTACATGATAACATGAAACATACTTTTTCAGTATTTCCCATATAAAATTGAGCCCCCATCTGGTTGTGACTTATCTGTGCATACATATTTAGCCTTACAGGACCCATCTGACTTCCTGCTTCCGTCTAGTAGACTGGTAACTGTTTTCATTTGTTCCGATCAAGATCTATCAAGGCAGCAGTCAAGGTGAATCAGTGGAACACCCTTAAACACCCTTATAGGATCATGAAATACAAAAATCTGTCATGCTGAAATAAATAAATGTCATTTAGTGTTAATTAGTAAAACACCAAATACCAGAATGTCTACTGTGTTCAGTAAACTGTTGTGCTTACAGAAGTTTGTGATACCTGGGTAGAAGTTAATTTTGCCTGTTTGTGCTTTGCAGTTGCTTGGGTTTTTGGAGGAGGTGATGTTTGGGTGCTTCTGCAATGGGAGCTGAAGTGAAAAATTCTGTCTTCTCCTTGCTGTCAAAGGGTTCACCTGCAGCATAGTGGAGCATTTTTCTTACAAAGTGTTTGCATCTGCTGTGACAGTTCTTGTCCTGAATGGGAATTTTAGGCTTATGACCCAGATTTACTGGGAGGGAACCAAATAGCAGAAGTAACATTACCAGTATTGTTGTTTAAATGCTAAGATGCCAGATAACAAATTATAATGTAGCAAAGTGGATTTTCACCTTAGTTCTTTCTGGCTCAGATGCATTGTTTTTTTTCCCCCTTGTTCCTTGATGCTACATAAATTCTAGAATTGTTTTCTGTTGTGAAAAAAATAGTCTATGTGTTTTGCCATGAATAAAATACACAGTAAGACTGGTGAGGGATGGAGAAAAAAGGTTGGGTTCTTCAGTCGTCTTAAAAATAACTGTTTAAATTAAGACCCAATGTTTTCTTCTTTTAGTGAGTCTACTTTTGGCTCAAGGACTTACTTACAACCTATGGATACACGTCAATACTTATACTGCCTAAAACCAAAGCAAGAATTTGCAGAGAAAGCTGGAGTAATTAAAGGTGTAACAGTGATTGGTAAATTAGACATTGTATGGAAAACTAATCTGGGTGAACGAGGAAGGCTGCAAACTAGCCAGCTCCAAAGAATGGTAAGTTTAACTTAAGCATCAATTTAACTTAGCATCCATTTTTAAGGCAACTCAGTGAACAATTTAATAATAACTTGAAGGAGAAGTTTAAGCTGCTTACTTTCCAGAACTCATTCTGAATACATGTGTTTCTGTATGTATTCGAGAAAGTTATTTAATACATTTGGTCAGTGAAGTGTGGAAAAAGCACTTCCAAGGGACTGCAGCTGAACATAAACATTCTTGTTCCTTTTGGTCATGTGAATGGCAACATCTTTTGTTTTCTTGAGGTTCTGTTTTCTGGCCTATAACATGGTTCTTTCTTTTTTCACAGCACTGAACAATATAACTTAATGGATTGTGCACTTGAATTGCCAGAATTGAGCAACCTATATAGCAAATACACTGGTTACAATAAAATTAACCTGGATGCTGTTTGGCAACAAACTGAAAAGCACTGACAAAAGAACTCCTTTAAGTGTGCCAGATGTTGACACAGAAGTGTGCTCCCTAACTCATACAGACGTTTTGGCTTCTTTGAGTAACAATTTTTATGTATAGGATAATACTACTTATCTTTCGTGTCCACAGTTTTGATTGAATTTGTTCTGGTTGATTTATAAATTGCTCCTGAATTTTAAGTTGTAATTGCTGGCTTAAGTGAGCTCCACAGCCTGTCTAGTCTAATGCCTACACTTGACTTACATCTTTTGACTTGAGGATGGTATGAGAGAGAAGTAAAAAAGCTTTGACAATGGAATCAGTCTGAGTTTACAATGCTTGTAATTGGGTTTCGGCTTCTGTCTCTGCCCCCATCATCTAGTAAATCAAGCAATTCTGTAGGAAAATCACATTGACTTGGAATTAGGCAAGCAAACTTGGATCCTGGAAATTCACAGCTAAGTCACTAAAACTTCTTTGTTTTTAATTGAGGTGTTAAGGATATGTATAACCCCATCAAATTATAAGCTGCCCTTTTTTTCTAAACTTAGTTACTTCTGTTACTTTGAATCTTGTTGCTTGTTTTTTAAGTTAAAACTGTCTCATTTTCATCTGACCTTTTCTATCATTTCTCTTTAAAGGCAGATTTTTTTTTTTCTCTCCCTAAATCAGTATTCTCTCAACCTGCATCCCCTCTTGAACCTTGGAGAATTGCAGTTGATACACAGTGGTGACTAACATACCTTCACACTCCAGGATTAGTTTTAGTCATCTGTCATTGTTTTCTGATTAACAGAGGAGTATGAGCTATTTTGTGTACTTTGAGCAACATCTTTGGAAAAGCAGCAGTTTTTGTGGGGTTTTTTTTTCTTCTTCAAGTTGTGATACAACTCCCTCTTGTCTTCTCCTCTTTTCAGTGCTATCAGATTATTTCATTTCTAGGCTCCTTTCACCTTCCAACATTTTCCTCCTAATCCATTTACTAGCTCTATAACCATTCTTTCCCCACAGGGCCAGAATTTTACCTGTACTGTGCCCCTCAGTCATTGTTTTGATTCAGATCAGGAATGTACTTTTGAAACAAGTATCCTTGATAACACCCAAATACCATAATTTTGGTTTTTTTTGTGGAGTAGTCTTGGAATTCACAACTACATTCTTTCTTGGGTGATGTTAAACCGGACAGATGTATGCCCACAATATGCCAGGGGTGCTCTACCTGCTCACGGGCATTCAATCCGGGACTAGACTAGAATGAATCTGAAGTTAAAGAGCACTGTTCTTGAGTAGCACAAGCGAGAAATTGTCTAGTTGATGCTATACTCTGAGCAATTATCTCATTTTTGGATGAAAACTATGTTCCTCCCTTTGGTGTTACTGTAAAGCCTTTCACTCTAGCCATCAGTTCTTGCAGATACCTCATTAAGGCCAACAGGTATGTGCTGGTTTAGGCCTTCTCATTTGCTCTGATCCTGTCTTGATTTGGTCAATTGCTGGTAATAAAATACTGCTTTTATTGTTTGGGTTTTTTTTTTCTTAATGTATCTCTCTTCAGAGTCTAATGTTATGGCAAACTACCTGTCATTTAGGGAACTGGGTATAATTTTTCAGTAGATTCCTTCCTGTCACGTGGTACAGCTGAAAATGTGTGCCTTTTTCCAGTGCTGGCTAGTTACTTTCTGTTCTTGAAAGGTTCCAAACTTATGTTGCTCATTTGATTGGAAATCTCCCTTAGGTTTGTCATACTTTTGCTCACACTAATGTCCAATTTAATATGCTTTCTAAAATGTCACTTGTCTACAGTCTGTAATTAAGTATGTTTCACTAAAACCTGTTCCCAACCTGTCAGTCACTGGCTTTCTGGACCTCTGGGTGTATCTTTTACTTGATCTGTAAATGTAACTTCTACTACAGCATCCTTCTATTAGCAGAAACGTGTCACAACTATGCCTTGTCAGGCAGGAAAAATTTTCAGCTTGTTTTTTCCTTAGGTTCTATAATTTGTGGGGATTGAAAATCTAAAACTTTTTATATGCAGGTTACCATCTTGGACCAGCCCTGGTTAGTAGTAACTAGGACATTTATCATAGGTTTCTTAGCAGACCATATGAAATGTGTTTGGTTCTTGACAGAACTGGGATAGTTGACAAGTGTTCCTATCGTGCCTTTCTAATTGGTGGCACGTATTATTTTGGCAGAGGCTTGGATGACTGAAATGGTAAGGAGAATGAATGATCTTTTATTTCTTAGGATGTGGGGTAGTGGTAGGTTTACAAAGGAAAACTATACTTACATTGTCCATAGTATCTGTTACCTGTCTGACACAAAAGTCTTAAAATACAGTTCCTGGGAAGATCAGCTTTATATGGGTAGTTAAACTTCAAGGATGTGAACTATCTGGAAAAGTTATAAAAGTCATAAAATGTGAATCATTTCCGATAAGTAAACTGGACAGATCATCCTTGTCTGATGAATTGTTAAACCTATCCAGAAGGTAGTCCTTGGTAGTGGATAAGCACTGCTGTAATTTGAGTACAAATCAAAAGCATGAAAAATTGATCTTTCTTCAAATTCATCTTATTCTAAGCTTGTTGCAGTAAAAGAAAAATTGAGTGGTAAAAAATTCAATTTTACTATCCAGCATCTGAGAATGTGTTCTTTTACCTTCTCAGGCTCCTGGTTATGGTGATGTAAGGCTTTCCTTGGAGACAATACCAGACACTGTAAATTTGGAAGAACCTTTTGACATTACATGTAAAATAACAAACTGCAGGTAATGATGTCATGTGATTCTTGTGCTTTTTCCTGAGTGGGTAAGTTGTGGCTGTCTTCGTTTCATTTTTCAACACTTTCTCCTGAAACAGTTCAAACCTGGTCTTTACTGTGAGTTGTAGCAACATGAAACTACTGGTCTATTACTTGAAACACGTCTTTTGGATTACAATGATTTTAAAAACCAAAAGAAACAAACCCACCCTTCCATCCCATCATGATCTGCTAATACTGTTTGAACTAGGAGATTGCCAAAAACCTGTAGTGGAATTCCATGGCACTAGCTGCCATACCATTTAAGATTGCACCCCATACTTATATCACAAATTGTCCTAGTTCTTCTTAGTTCATCGAATAATGAAATGAATGCATATACAGGATTCTTATAACTAAAAGTAATTTTATCAGAATAAATGATGCCATTTGTATTCAGTCTGGTTTTACCGTTAGTTCTGCACCACTGCTAGAATGCCTGCTAAATGTAGTAGTCTTTTGTATGTCTTTATTCATGTTTTGACTTGATTTCTGTTTACAGTAGGATCTATGGTAGCCCTTTATAAAAGAGTTGCAAAAGTGACAAATAAAATAATTCCGAATAGAAGTTAAAGACAGGGACTAAAGCATGTGTCTGGTTTGCTGATACTTCTCAGGAAAATCTTGTGCTCCATCCAAAATCTTGTGCTATCCAGTTATTGCTAAACCCATGATGGAATGCTTGTGTCAGACAAAGCTATATGCAACTGAATTACTATGCATCACATTAAATCTTGCTTGCCACCTTATAATTATTTTCTAAATGCTTGATTAATAATAACCAGAATAATAAACAATCAAGCTTTTATGTCTGCAGTCCTTGAATGCTTAGAAAAAGCCCACAGGTTTACTCCTGTTTTTCAATTTCCTCTAGCAGTGAAAGGACTATGGATCTGGTTTTAGAAATGTGCAATACTAATTCCATCCACTGGTGTGGAGTTTCAGGAAGGCAACTTGGAAAGCTGCACCCAAGTTCATCCCTCCATCTTGCACTTACATTGTTGTCTTCAGTGCAGGGATTGCAAGTAAGTCTTTATAGCATAGTTTTGTAGTAAAATTGCTGTTTTATAAGCTCAGTAATTCTTTCTAATAACTCTTATGAATATTTTCCCTTTCTAGAGTGTTTCTGGCTTAAGACTTACAGACACATTTTTGAAGAGAACATATGAGTATGATGATATTGCACAAGTCTGTGTAGTTTCTTCAGAAGTCAAACAAAGCTGAAGAAAAAATTCTGTATTTCTGCTGGGCTTCTTTTTTGGACCAACTTCTTGATGTTTTTTGCTGCCGAATCATATTAAAATGCCTACAAACAAAACTAAATTCCTATATATATCTATAAACATAACTATGCTTATTTAATTTCTCTAAGCATTTCTTGAAATCTTTAAAAAACGTGCACCTGCATTTTATCAGCTGAAAATAAAGCCTTTGGAGAAAAGTATAGCTCTAGCAAATTAAACTTCATTAACACCATCTCAGAGCAGGGAGCCAAGATTGATACGAAATAGTAGCACTTTGTACTTTTGTTGTTTAGTTCTTTTTTAAACACTGAAACAGTTTTTAAATTGTGGTTTTGACAAAACTGCTTCAGTTTGAAGGAACTGGCCTTCTACAGCAAAGTTCCTGGAATCTAGACCTGTAACGGAAACACGTTGGTGTACCTGATGTGGCAGTGTATTTGCATGGTACCTGCATAGCCATAAGAACTAGAGCCTGATAAAGGCAAGATGGAGGAGTGCAGCTGGCACTGTTGAGGGGCTAGCAGCTAGGAAGTAGAGTACCAGCCAAAGAATGTGCTGGTTGTATCTCAGTCTTTGGAAAGGAGTAATACAGCAGATCTGTCCCAGTGAGCTGCAGCCTTGTTGTGCTGTCCCTGCAACACAGGGCATGCTGTGAACAGACATGTTACTTCCCACTTAGCAGGGAACTGGAAACTAAAATAGCTGAACTCAGGCATTTTTTTTTATTGTTAAACTGAGGCGGTGCAAATTATTTTTCCCATGCCATAGGCATTTAAGCAGATTTTTAGGAGAAAGAAATGAGAAACCCTGTGTGGCTGCCCTGGTTAAATTCTCCAAAGCATCTGCACGAAGGAATTCAGGACTTGGTTAAGCACTGAAATGTACTTTTTCCCTAGCTTTCTTTTGACAAAAGATGGAAATATTTTTGGCTGAAAAAGGTCACCTAAAGGTAGCCATTCAATACAGAAAATGGTGACTGGCTGTCCTAGTTCAACACTAGTTAAAGTAATGTTAAAGATTCTACTCAGTGGCTTACTGTATTTCTCAGCTACCATATTGGCATTTAACATCCTTAGTTTTGACGGTATTTTACTTAAGGCTTTCCTAAGTATAGAATTCAATTTTAAAATATTGGATAAATTTAGGACCAGCTTACTAAATAAAGGGAATGAGTCCATACAGGAAAAAAACACCTATATCCTACACATCTAATAAAATGCAGAGCAAGCAACATTAGCAGGTAAAGAATGCAATTTACCTGTTTCTCTAGATACATCAACAAACTAAACCAGTAAAACCACAACTATCCACACAAGTGTAAATAACTTTATTTATAATCTATTTTCAAGTTAGACTGACACAAATTGAAGAAGATGTAACCCTATGGTAACAAGAGGTAGGAGAGATACATAAATGGTAGACAGGTTGCATTTTGCCAGTATGACTTTCTGTAGCCCAGAAACTGTATGGATCCAAAGCTGCAAAGTTAGTTCTTGCTCAGTATGCGTGAGTAATTTTAGTTGTCCAAAAAAAATGAAAGTGCAACTGAAACAATTTCTAAGCTATTTCATTAGGTGTTTTTATGATCAGGCATAATTAGAAGAATGTATTTCCATGCCAGCAGGTTACAGGAATTTATAATTTGAGTGTGAAATCTTTTCTTTAACAGCTATCACACTTATAATTACTGTTCCATCAGCATATACAAAACCAATTAGGTGTTAAATGCATATTTGCTCAGTTGAATGATCAACTGCAATTGACCTTAAATTAAAGCACTATTAATGGGGATTGGGGTTTACCACTTGCTCTAGCAGGATGAAAAATTTTAGTGCAAAAAAAAGTGCAGTTATTACACAGGAAAAGATTCCATTCTCACCCTGTGATTAAGACATATTGCATGATTCTGAAACAATCCAGCCTATTCAAGGCAAAAGAGACTTTAGTATAAACAATCTCTTTGTTCCTGGTTTCAATGGAAAAGCATGTAATGACAGCTTCTGTTACTGGTTTCACTGTTTTTTTTTTTTATTTAGGCTATAAAGCCCCTTCTGTTAATATACAAGAAACAAAGAATGTTTACAAGTTAAGTATTGTGCCAGTCATAACACATTCTTAAAGGGTTAGCTAATGCCATCAATGTTCTAATAAATACTCTGGTTAAATATTACCTGTACTGGAGTAAAACCTAAACATGACAATATTGTAGTATGTGGAATGAAAGTTATCACTCTATAAAGATGATTTCGAGAGTAGTTTTCAGATAATTAACCAATGCTTCATTACATTTAACCTTGGGGATAATTGTCCCATAAATCCAGTAAGCTATAGGGCTTATACTTCACAGTACAACTTTGACAGCCAGTCTTTGAATATTATCGTATTTTGTAGTTCTTAAGGAAGTCTCAAGAGGTTATTAATATTCTTTCTGTTTTAAAGTACGAAGGTAACTGACCACATGAAGATTGCTGTCACAAAATAAGGATAAATTGAGTGTGAGAGAAAGTGCAGTACTGTCCAGTCCACCCTGGATTTACTGGTTCCCCTTATCAAAGTTAGTTAGGAAAACTCACTTTGAGCACTTGAAAATACAGGATATAAGTAAGAGGAACTGTGAAGTTTAGCAGGAGATACCCTACGTTCTCTTCTGACACAGCACACTACTCCAAGCAATGTTTGTACAGTAGTTGTAGCCCACCTACAGCCTCCATCAATCTTTCTTGTAAAATGGTATCCTGTCCTATTAAATGTAACTGAACTTAAATAGGAGTTTTCTTGAATTCAATCAGGATCTGAACTACCTCTGGAAAAAAGATCCTGTTAGGGACTTTCTTGTCATCAGATGTTAAATCAGAAGCTATTACTTGGAAATGTATTTAATGTAAAGCTTAGGTATCTCTACAGCATCAAAAAGGCAGCTACAGCATCTTTCCACAGAGAATTTTAAAAAGCATTTTAATGTTGTGTGTAGGCAAGCCCTACTGAATAAAGTATGAAGTGTCTTAAAGTTGTTTAAGTTGCTTTATTAAACTTTACCTCTTTATTCAACAGATGGTAATACAGATTTCCTGGTTTTGTGTTTTCTTCCATTCTTTTCATTTCTCCTTGGATCCAGCTGTATTCCTCCCCTGTTTTAGTAGGGGAAGACTCATACAATAGATGCATAACTAGCATTTGTTAAGAGTAAAGTACATGACTTAGCCCCAAATTTGGCATTTGTTTCTACCTGAGGTGCTCTTTTCTTGACCACAAGATGAATCAGATACAATGTCTGTAGGTTCAGGAGTTCCTGTGTATTTCTCCATTTGGGAGTCTATTGTTACTCCTCCACATACCTTCTCCACTCAACTGGCCAGAAAAGGTCACTTTGTCTTAAAGCAGGGTCCTTAAACTAGTTTTGATACAGAGGAAAGCGTGAGTGTTGAGAACTCCCTGGAGTAAAAACAAGTGTACCTTGTACCAGAAAGCAGTGTCAACAGTAAGCAGAATAAAAAATGTTATCATAATAAAAATACAGAAAAGCAGTGGTTTCTGAAAGAGTAAGATTAACTGAGCAAGAAAAGCCAGGGTAGGAACAGAAGTAATATAGTGGAAAAATCTTTAACTTGGCCATATAATTGTCACTTAAGATAGATATGTGTAATGAAACTTAAAAATCCTTAATTGTTTAAGCTTGTGATTTAACACACAAGAATAGAAAGAGAATCCTTCTTTCTTATACAGTTATTTTTTGATAAATTTTCAGTACTAGTTACTTGTACAGTCACAGGATCAGTTTTAGCTTATTACAGTTAAGAATTTTAAGCTTATGTTAAATACTGCATACATATGGAATGTAATACAGTTTGCCATGCCTAGGAAAACAGTGCCATAATGCTGACCTCCAGGGCTA
The DNA here is from genome assembly GCF_000687285.1 of Phaethon lepturus. Lineage (NCBI taxonomy): Eukaryota > Metazoa > Chordata > Aves > Phaethontiformes > Phaethontidae > Phaethon > Phaethon lepturus. The sequence goes on along the minus strand of NW_010537199.1, from coordinate 21,051 downwards.
CCATCATTATTTGAGGGTATACATGACAGTAGAAAAGCTTAGAACTTAATAGTCTTTCACAAGCCAAGTTCCGTTTCAGTCATCACCCTCCCTCCTGCCGAACGAAGCTGAAAAGTATTTCATATTACTAATGACAGCTCCTCCCCAGGCTTGAAGCAACAGACTTTTCAAGCATTAGTCTGAAGTACACTCCATACTCCAACACTGATTTATGCTCATTATAAAAGAGCACATCAGATGGATCTACTGTTTAAATATTTGACAGGGAGTACTGCAATAATTTTCACCATAAGATTAACACGCCTTTTACACTAGGATTTTAGAATTAAGCTGTTACACAAGATCAGCCCACTACAAAACTCCTCCCCACTCAGTAGCCCTGGAGATCAATCTAATGCACATACCAAAAAGGATATGTACTTAGGGATTTTAATAAACCACCTATTTAGTGTATTAATTTTCAGAGGAGTAACTATACATAAACAATATGTTCCAAGTTATGTGCAGTAGATCTGTTTAACAGATTTATTCTTGTTTGCAAACACGCACAAAGAGTTTTCTGTCTTCTATTCAAGCAGAAGAGTTACAATGGTGCTTTTGCTACTAACTATGGTATGCATTTTGGGGTTATATACCATTCCAATTCACATGCCTCCTTTAAGTCAGGAATGCTCTTCAGTGCTGCCACTGAAAGATCTGCTCCGGACATGATTTCTCAGTTGCTCTATGAGCTCTGGATTCTGCTGCTGTATCTGTTGTGCAAACTGCTGCCCCCTGTGTTGAACAGTTTTAAGTCAAGAAATGAAAAAACTGACAAGCAGCATTTGTAAGGAAACAGGATATCCTAATACAACGGAAAGGTGCATTATATGAAAGTTCTATCTAAAGATAACTTGCTGTATAATCTTAATCAAGATTATCTGTATTATTACGATTTTATCCAGTTAAAGTTCAAGTCCCTCCAAACAGGATTATCCTCAGATCTTCATTTTCATTTTTCAGGACTATTATTCTACTTGGTAACATGGAAGAAAAAGTATTACCTTACTTGGTAAAACTAAAATTTAGGAACAAATCTGCTGCAGTGATTTGTTCCCTTCGTTTTTAGAGGATCTGTTCTAGTTGTTTAAGATAACTAGTCTTGTAGTTGAAGTGCAACCTTATATTAGTTTTTCTAGAAATGCAGTGTGCAGCTGCCAATGCGTACTTGTGAGCAAGACGTCATTAGTAGAAAGCAAGCATACGACTGCACCTTTATGTCTTATATGACTGAAGTAATGACAGATCCATTTCCAGAAGTGTAGCTTGAGTTAAATTAATAGGTGAGATTAGTTCCATGTGAAAGATGAGCACAACACTGATTTTCTAGAAAAAGCAAGTAAGTAAAACACATTACTTGATGAGTAGCCTGGCATGGCTTCTCTGTAACTTCTGCATTTTGCCCAAGTAACAAATTATCAAGACTCCTTTAAACCACAGTGCAGGTTGAAGGAAAGCCACCATTTCCACAGATCTAGGTGTAGCACATGTATTTTATGAAAACAGCCCTTGATTTTGTGGGGGTACGTTCCTGTCTGTGATGTGAATTATAAATTACTTCTGCCTTGAAGGTGTGAAACTTAAAAATGGCTTAAGACCTCTTTAAGCGGTCTTGCATATAAGCAAATTACATGTTTTTGTGCAGACTCTGCAGATGGATTAGCATTATTATACTCTAAAAGGCTTGGGTCCTGTTTTTTGTAAGAGCTACTCCTCATTATACTGAGTTCCGTGAAGTTTTCCTAGTCTAAATCGAGGGATGCCAGAGCAGAACTTGTTGCAACCTGTGCTAAGTAAATCTGTAGCTTTTCTAACTAGTGTCTGGGATCTTGGGTAGTAAATTTATCAAGACAATTTGAAAGCACGTGTAGGAGTACTTTAAGGTTTAAAGGAGCATTTTTAATAAGTGGCATTTAGAAAGTAAGCTAAAAGTTTGAGTATGAGAAAGCATAAGAACTAGAACATGAAACTGAGCACACAGTTTAGTCACTCCAACTGATGAAAATGTACAAAGCAAACAAAAAAGATAGTGGAAAACAAGTCTTCAAGTTCTTAGTTTTAATAATAATCAGGCATACAATGGGGAGAGGCCACAGTATTATTGGCTTGACACTATCCGTTTTAAATAGATGTTGCACAATGATACTTCTACAAATATAACAGTTAAAAACAATGCAATTCATAACACTTACGCATGGATCAGGCTGGACAAATCTGACAGGCCACCAACACCTGCAGCAGGACCACCAATGGCATTTGACATCATCCCGGACATCCTGGAACAGTTAGCACAGTGTTGGCATTGGGGTATGCAGGGACCTTTACAGTAAGCAATAAACCATAGTTCTTTTTTGAATTGCTGGGAGGAAATAAGCTGCAAGAGGAAGAACCTGCAGTTGTTTTACTTACAATAAGCAAATACAAAATTACATTTTCAGGAATACAGTACTATCCACTTTTTCTCTTACTAATTCAAACACCTGAAGACACTTGTTTCAATGGTACTCCATTTTAATACTTACAATTGTTGAACTTGAGGATTCTGCATTAAGCTTGCTGCCTAGAATAGACAATACATAGCTGAAATTATAACACATTTACTACTTAGGCATCGCTGAGGAAGAAGTGTAAAAAAAACCCCACAACAACAAAAGCACAGGCTGTATCCTGTGTTTTACTACAAAATTAAGCTAAGTTTATGCAGACAGAGCTGCATGGTTCCCAGCAAAAAGAATCATTATAGGAACATATTTCAAGGGTGGCAAGCTGAGACAATTTGTTACATGTTAGATAAAAAATGCTGGTTACAGATTCAGACATGAAAAATATGACAAGACAACATTAAACATAAAAACCCAGTAACAGAAAACTTAGAAAAAACAAACAACCTTAAGCCTTCGAAGGACAAAGGTTTTCTATTGTGGTTTTGGAGAAAGGTCTGTAGTTTGTTGATTCCCAGCCTGGATAAATCAGTTTTGCAACTACTATTACTACTGGGCATAAACTGTTAAGATTACAGCAAGAAACTACTGCAGAGTAAACTGGAGCGTGGACTTACTTTGTAGCATGGTTCTGTGGTAATATTTATCTTCTGTAGTAATTGCCTATCTTCTTACTTTGTAGTAAGCATGAGGTTACTTAAATTTCTCATTCCTACGATACCTCAAAAATTATATTGTCTTTACCAGAGTGTAAGGGTGTATATGGACTATATACTAGATACTGGATACTATAGAATAAACCAGGTGATGTTTTAAAGTTAGCAACATAATTCCTACAGAAATAAATGTCTGAATGAATACTAGACCAATAGGCACAATGCAGTATCTGCTTGTTCAAAACCATATATATACATTTTATTCATTTTATTGATCAATATATCTCCATATATATATTTCAAAAATACGTTTTCTCTAGTCTACAGTTGCATATAAAATGTCAAATTCAGGTCAATTCTATGGGTAGCATAGGATTTTTTATTTTCTTTCTTCCATCAGTAACAAGTCTGATCTAGGTTAGGGGCCCAAAATGGAGGCTAGAAGTAACTTTCTTAAGGTCAGACAGTCAATTTTCTTCCTTCAAAACAAAACAAAAAACTACACCACAGGAAAATAATTCATTTGTTCCTGGCTGAATGCCCTCTGTTCTATCCACTTGACCAGGCATCTTCTGGGACCTTTCCCCATAGTTAGCTCCATATTGAAGAGTACATCTTTGATTCTAGACAGATGCAGACTGAGTCATGTGGCCAGTGAAGTGGTACACAGGGTTCCAATGCTATTTAATCACTACAACCATCAGGGAACTTGGTCACTTCTTTCTTGCCTGTTTTCTCTATTATTTGCACCATAGTAGCAGACCAGATGTATTGAACTCTCTTGCATGCTTTGCATTTCCATATGGAAGCACTGGTTGAAATGTCCTGTCCTAATGAAGCTACCAGAGGGGCAATAAATTTTTAAATGCCTTCTCAAAGGAAGTAAGTATTTTTTGCATTCCATTCTTCAAAGTTAATACCGTTTAGCTAAGAAGACAGGCCTGGAGAAAAAAACTACTGAGGGACAAAACCACAATTTGCCATTGTACTACAAGTAAAGGAATGCACTATATGTTATTTATAGTCATTGTTTGCAGATCTCATGAAGCTTTGCACACTTAAGAATGTCAGGGATAATTTGAAAATGTAAGAAGAGAAAGGTCTCTTGGGTAGTTCTCCCCAAGCAGAGTTACTTTAGTCTTGAGTAGACTGCATCTGAATCAACTGCTATTCTCTTAAGACGTGACTTCTTTGTATTCAACTGCTATATGGAGAACAGAAAAGAAATTTTCACCATGCTGCTGACAAGTGTTTTAATATCATGCCATCTATGAACAGCATAACTAATCTATGCACATTGTTCATAAGATACAATCAATTGGAAATAAGACAGGCATTATAGGAGATCTATGCTTCACTTCTTGTTTTGAGTGTAAAATGACTTAGAAAAGTTTAAATTCAGTATAATGAAACCATTGCCATTATAATAAGCATTAAAATTCCACCTGTTATTAAACAAAAGCTGTTCTTAAAACTTCATTTTTAAAAGCAGTATAATGTAAAGCTTGAAATATACTCACCATACTAATGAAGGCAGGATTGTTTATCAAGCTTGCCATGTCAAAACTCAGTCCAGTTCCAGTCTACAAACAAATAGCAATTGAAGGTAAGTTTAACTACAAAATTCCAGTTAAAACCACTGTAAATAAATAGATACAGAGCTAACTTACAGGACTGGACACGTCTCTGAGTTTCTGTTCTGCTATTTTCAAATTTGACTTATAAGAGTCATTCTCTGGATCAAGATCCAGTGCTTTTTGGTAACTGGTAACTGCTTCTTCATATTTATTCACTGAGGTCAGAGCCAACCTAATGTGAAATAAAGAAATCTTGGGTAGAACATAAGTGACCATCAAAAGATAATGATACATTTTCTCTTCCAAGTAAAACAGTATCTCACAACTAATTTTTAGCTGGAGCACTAAGTTAAAGTAAGTTTTCCTATTGTGCTACTACTGCTTAGTGCAAGTACTTGTTTTTGCAGAAGAGATGATCCTTCAAGAGCTCATCTTGCATTGTCTGTTCCATATATATGCAAGTTTCATTAAAACCTCCTTGGCATCATCAAGTGATTTAGTCTGTATTTGAGAGCATAAGAGATCCAGCATCCATGATTTTTTGCATAAGCTCAGGAATCGCTCTGTTTCTTCCAGTCCTTTTGATCCAAGAGATTATTTAGAAGGGTACATTGGTAAGTAGGGTGAAGATACTTTTAACATGAGTTCTGCAGCATCAACAAACCAAATACTGGAACCACAAGTTTCAGCATAATAGATCTTTGTCTTAGGATCAGTGCAAGGTTCACCTTTCAGATCTTCTACTTCAACAGCTTGACAAATGGGTTACACAGGATAGTAGTAGCATCTGTAAGATGCTGGAAGAAACCCTTGTATCAGGAAAGTCTGCTTAATGTTTTGAAAATTATTCTTCTCTAGCAGCTCAGGAGAGCACAGGATAGATCTGTTACTTTTGAAACGGTATTTCTTTTTAAATTCCATTAGCTGCTACATTCCAAACATGACAGAATCACAGAGTGGTTTGGGTTGGAAGGAACCTTAAAGATCATTTAGTTCCAACCCCCCTGCCATGGGCAGGGGCTCCTTCCACTACACTAGGTTGCTCAAAGCCCCATCCAACCTGGCCTTGAACACTTCCAGTGATGAGGCAATCATCTGTCTTTGATGATTGTCCAGAAGTCCACCTGGTTGTAGTTTCAATTCTAAGTATTTTCAATTTATACTGATCACAAAGCTAAACTGATCTGTTCTGTATTTTGTGAAAGAACTGTGTAACCCACATTCAGCTATTTAGTACTCCAGTCACCCTTTGGTATGTGCTGAGCTACACAGACTGGGTTGATAAGCCTGTGCTAATGCTCACTAACAGACGTAGTCTTTTATCTCGGGCAAGAGAGCTCAGTGTGTTAGATACATCAGCGACAGTCATTACTCAGTGATGATGAACTTAATAATGGTATGAAACTCCAGGATTTTCCAGTAATGCTTCTGGATGAACCCACGCAATATTGATGTTTTCTCTCTTAACACAGTTACTGCCATAAAAAACATTCTCCCTTTTGGCCCATTAACTTGCCAAAATAGTTTCTGACCAGACAAGAAATGTAATCTGGTGTTTCTGTGATGCAATCGTGTTTTTTTACAGAGAAAGTATGTAAAATTTGGCTTCTTGGAACACAGTACAAGTCAAAATAGCAGGCAACAGTTTCTTTGCTCACAATTCCTACCCAGACAAGTACTCTCTCAGGGTCATGCTGGAAATCTCACTTTAACTGTCTACATGGCTCCCATCTCTGCTTATTTCTGTGGCACTTCTGCATCTTTCTATGACCTACAACCAGTTTCTGTCAGATCCTGCAGAAAACACAGCTTTCTTATAAGGATTTTTTGTTGAGAAGGTGGTTTCTGCACTTGGGGTTTTTTCAGTTATTTCTAAAAAAGCACTGTTTTCTCATTCAGCCTATGCCAAATGTATTATTATATCCATCTGGTAAGTTAAGCAATGGCTTGTAGCTCAAAATATATCTGCTATCAAAACAACCATACAATCAAAAAAAGAGCAGCTTGATTGCCCGAGAATGATCCACTTACATTGTGTATCAAAAGGTACACTGATCTTACACACAAAACTCTAAAATAACCTCTAATTTCCAATTAGAGATCTCAGATTGTGCTATATGAAGAAATGATCTAAAGAGGACAAAACCAATTCAACAGTCCCTAAAATGCCAAAGTGAATTAATCATCTCAAAAGTCATGCTACATTTGTTTTAGCAAAATAAACTGTATCATGGAAAGTTTTCAAGTGATAGAATGCCATCATCTTAAATAAATGCCCCCTGGCATGGTTTTGTCCCAGGCAAACAAACATTATCCCAGACAATTTTGGGGCATGGTTCAGAATTTAACACAGATCATCACAATTTAGCAATAGGCAGTTCTTGCATGTGGCCACTCCATACTGCAAACTAGATCTTAGTAACATGGACATGGGCCATTTTGTGCCAGCTGACCCAATGAACAATCTCAGGCATTTTTTAATTTACTAAGAATAGATACAACCTCAAAAGCCTTATACAGCATTCAGGTCACACCCACAACATGTTTGATTATTGAAAATGCAAAGCTACACATCTTGAAAAAATGTCCCTTCACTCAAGTAAATATCCCATTCAGAACATTCCTGACATTTTTTTCAGATAGCACTTAATCAGACCCACAGCCTAAAGAGGCTATACTGTTAATCTCTCAGACATGACTGAGAAAAACTACCAGAGAGACGTAGTTTAGTCTTGCTAAAATATCTGCTTCCAAAGAGCTATTGAACAGAAACACTAAGCCTCTGTTCCTTCTAGTATGAAGCCCCAATAATTTTAGGATTCTGTTCTCTAACAGCATCATTAGCAGATTCACTGTTCCAACTGCATAATTTTGATTACTTGTAACTAAGTAGGAGGTAGAAAAAAATAACATAATGACTTTCTAAACTAAATTTGCAAAGTTGATAAACAGAAAGAAAAAAAATTTGCGAACTGATGAAATCGTACATGAAAGTGCTGAGATCAACCACATACATAAAACTTAAAGTTGACAGCCTGATTGGGTCATATTCAGAAAATTGCTACATTTTCAGAACAGGAAGGTCAGCTAAGTAAAACAACCTTGCTCCACTTATTTCAGAAAATCTATGGCGATTTATGCTTGGGTTTTCAGTGTTTACTCAGATTTGTATTAGCTTACCCCATTCTCCCATATGCTTTGCTGTACTTTGGATCTATTGCTATGGCTCTCTCACAATCCTTTATTGCTTCACTGTACTTGTTCAGCTTACTTTGAGCAGCAGCCCTAAAAGGAAGATGGGAGAGAAGGGAGAGAGCTTTGTCAAAAATCAATAAAGAAAAAAACCCAAGCTTAGATATTCACATGTCCATGACAAACTTTAGACTTGTTTAATCTTACTGACTTTTCATTCACTGTTTAGGCAATGCCTCAGCTTTCCTCAATTAAGTAGGACAAGCAAATGTTCTGAATTAAGTACGTGTTTAAGTGCACTGCTAGACTAGGGCTTTGGAGAACACACACTAGCCTTTGAGGACACAATAAATAATTCTGAGGAACTGTTTTAGATCCTGTTTAGAGCACAGGATTATGCACAAAATAAATCATAAAACCTATTACAAGAAGTGAAACTCTTAAGTAGTAGTTTATATAACATCATTAAGATGAAGTATTTTATATAGCTGGCATTTTCCACCAAGAAGTGTGGTCTTACTGCTGCTCAAAGGAATGCTGTGATTTTTCCCTGCTCAGTTTTTTAGCAGACAACTTATGCTTGCAGATACATCAGGATAACATTTCTCAATAATCTCTGAATTGCTAAATTACAATTGCATCTCTATACCAGAAAATACTAAATGTCGTGGACATTTATACAGTAAGATTAAAGACTTGCCCAAATTAAAACCGACATTGGAACAAATTAATAATCAAAACTTCCCCAGTTTGAAAGGTGTCAAAACACTCTATCTTCCTTGATTAAAAAACTACAGCAGAAATAACAATATTTCCATTGCATAAAGCATTATTCTTTTTTATTAGGAATGCTAGATGCTACAATCACTACTATATTCAATCCTTTCTCCTGTGATAACCCCCAAATTGCATGTTTTTTTCTGACTTTGATTAAAAACTTTTCTGAATGGGACTACTTATATATTTTACATATTTAGACTGTTCTTTTTGAAATATTTAACAGTTGTCCAACTCCATAGATGCCAGTGAAGGTACATGAATAAAAGCTGGGGACAATGCTTAGTCTCTCGTGTGTTTGAACAGAACATGTTTTTTCCATATTTACAAAAAATTCATATGGCCAGTTAAAACTTTGAGGGCATCTCAGTTCTCTCATTTTCTCACTGTCGTGATTAAAAAGCAGTATTATTGCAGGCAATACATCTCCACTGCTCCCAAGCTAGCTTAAGAAAGATAAGAGTAAGGCCTATATTTATTCAAATACTGCATCACCCACAAAACTCCAAGCAACTGCATGTCTTCTTTTAAATAACTTCACATAGTACTGTGCTTACTGACATGAAGATTTATTTTGGTCCTCTCAAATACGGTATATGATGATGTAACACACAGAGTGAAGTATTTCTACTCTTGCCAATTACAGATTTGGTGCTTAAGCCATTATTCTGAGGAAACTTTCAGTGATATCTGGGAGGCTTTTGAATTTGGTCTTGTATTTCCATTTTATACCTCAAGTCATTCATGTGATCTGTTTTCTCAAGGAAAAAGGATGATTTACACTTTGAACTACCATCTTAAAGATGTAAAATATTAGCAAACTGTGTATTTCCTTTCACTTTATGCTTGCCATGAAACGCTGAATCTTTCACCTGTATTTATCACAAGGTAAACTCGAGAATAATGGAAGCACAGCTCCAAAAACAGAAAAATCCACTGGGTACGGTGCCACAACAAGTGCTTGACAGCACTTAAGTTAATATATCCTTCTGGTAACAGAGGCACTGAAGAGTGTAGAGCAGGGTGGCTTTAGAGGCAGGCTAGTTCCAGCAGGGCTCATAGAGTATATGGCCTTTGCTCCTATGCTGGTCTTCCGGGAAGTATACTGAAAGAGCATACTTCTGCTACCGGGTTAACATGCCCTTCCAGACTTCACCTGCTCCCACGTCACTATGTCTTCACTATGGTGAAGACTAGATTATACAATGAAGCTACAGCAACAGCCTTGTTATTTTTCAACAAGTCAGGCATAAAAATGCAGAGTATTTATGCAATGCTTGAAATCTCAAAAATTATGATGATGACCCCACACTGATGATATTTCTTCCAGGGAAAGTCAATACTAGGGGAGATAGAGATGGCAGCTGAGTCACTAGACCACCCGGAAAAAAGGCTCTTAATGCTCAGCACACTGGGAGTCTCAGCCTATGTTATGATTTAATATAGACAACCTAACTTAACAAAACCTGATCTCAAGTGTCACAAGTAATTTGTAAGCCCATATTACACCTTTAACTGATACAGATATGCTGAACAACGTCATGCTTGCTTTAGGATCTTTTACAAATTTAACATGATACATTTCTGAATAGTGAGGGTTTCTAGCCTCATGTTGTTTTGATCTACATCATAATTTATCTTTAAAATAATGTTAATGAACTTCGGGAATGAAAAGTACGTATTATTTTGTTTTTACCTGTTACAGTAATAGACTGCATTGTTTGGATCCAGTTCTATAGCCCTAGTATAACAATCCACTGCAGCACCATAATTTTCTTCTTTCATATGATTATTACCTGAAACAAATTATAAAAAGCTCTTAAGTAGTTAAGAGATACAGTGCTATGTATGAAAGAAATAGAGCAAACACATTATAGCATCTACATAAGGTAGTTATGACTGCACTTTTTTGAGATACACTCTTTTAAACAGAATTGGCATGGAATAATGCACATAGAAATATCTACTATATCTGCAAGGTTTATTATGTACATTGTAGTCCACTACATAAATCTTCTCCTTCTCATCTTGCTATTTCATACTTTCCAGCTAGTTTCTATTGTTAAGCAAAGGTCACTTTGTTGAGATGTGTAATTGTAATTGCAGTTCCACTCTAATGTAGTTTTATCAGCCTCAGTTAACTATCTTTGCAAGCCTCACAATCCAATACCCTATATGTTAATTCTTTTTGGTCTCCTTCTCTCACACGTCCCAACAGCTTGCTTGAAACTATCCACATAACACTGATAATCAAACAAAAGCAAAAATAAGCACATAAACACCACTTCTGTGACGCCACATACTTCATTCATTAAGATAATGAAAAGTGTGAATAGCACAGGCAATCTAAAATAATTCAGAGGTAACATTTCCCACCAACAAAGCTCAGAACTTCTACTCTATAAGGAAGTTTCATATTTCATGTTTTTTAATGAAGTGAAAAAACTAGAGAAATACAACTTCTCTATAGAAAGAAAATTCTGGAGTAAGGTCTTTCAAAACAAAAGATACCTTACGCATTCTTGGCAGTCCTGGTAGTTTCTTTCTTTCCCGGTGACAGAATAGTAGAGAAAAAGTCCTAGTTCTGAGTGCCCAAGCATGAGTTGTCCCTGGTCCTGCAAGTACAGATCTTTGGCCTGCTAGATCCTACAGAAGCCTTGGTTTCCCAGAAATGTCAAGAAATTTTCAGGAAAATTATAGACTTACACTGACTTTCTTGTATTTTGGCAAAGTATCTCAATCCTCTCTCAAAATAAGCGCAAGAAGGGATAGATCAACATGTTACTACAGATGTAGGTAACTGCATAAACAAAGGCTGGAAAAGTTCAGTCAGTGCAACATTTTATCTCTGATAGAAAGTAAAAGACTGTGGAGCAAGCAGTTCTAGGTGCCTGTACTAACTGAAAACAACTATACTTGCATTTATTTGTGAACATGAGAGCTTCATAAACAAAACCAGATTTAAGTAACTAAATATCATTAAGGTAGTACAAAATCACCTCTTCCCAGCAGTGATATACTAGACTGTAATCATAGTCAGTAACTGCTGCCAGTTTGCTGCTGCAAACTGAAACTGTAATTGCATGTATACCTTCAAAATACACACAGAATGTAACCATACCTGTCTCATTTCTACAGGCCCACCATCTTACACCTGTCCTTTGATCTAAGGTAAAGGTCTGTACACTAAAACCTGTGGTCAGATAGAAGACTTGCAAGTTAGCTGCACACAATGAGATTGTAGCAGTTAACATTTCTCTAAACAAAACTGCCATCAATGACTATCAAAGTTGGAATTTCTGATACTGCTCTGAACTAAAGATGACCTGGGGTACAGAGTTATGTTGAAACTAGTATCAGTGTGTACCTTTCTTGCTCTCTCGCTCCAACTCAAAATCAGTTAAAGGAAAACAGAAAAACAGCTAGACCTACTATTTCTGTTGAGATTAAGCAATTCAGGTCAAAAGAAAAAGCAACTGTAATATCTTATCTTAATGCCAGACAAAAATTCTTAAGACAAAAAACAAGACCACAAATGGCTATACTTTTGAATGTGTGTCCTCTATAACAAAAATACTACCTCTTGTTATAATTTATGCTGTGGTAATACCCAGATCTTTTTAGGATCAAGCCACTGTTACACTATACAACCCTGCACATCATCTGTGCTCTTACATAGCTCATATTAAGCCAAAGTGTCAAGTGATATACAAGGGTAGGCAAGTAAATATTTAAATTCAAATATTTACTAGTCTGGAGGGTATATTACTTCCTGGTTTTATAACCACCAAGAAAGAAAGCTCAGCTACGTGATTTTGTTTTGCCATTCATTAGCCAGTTTCTACAGTTACTAGGTCTGGTTTGAGAGCAGAGTAGGAGCAGGCTGGTGGCCATGAAGGTGTGGGAAATTACTCGATTGGTAGGGGCATACAGAGAGAAATGAGGAAATGACAGAGTTATAGAATTACAGTATTACAGAAGATATGGGTCAAATGGACTTCCCCAAGTTATCCAATTTATCTCCCTAACTCAGGGCAGAAAATATTCATAAATGAAAAGCATGACAGTGGTAACAGATAATACATGTGTGAAAATGAGGAGGATCAATATGACAGAGCAGCATTAGAAAACAGTACAGGAAGTTTTAATTTTATTATGGGAAATTAACCAGAGGCATTTCAGATGTTTAGATCTAATTTTTTTCAGTAGAGACATGGAATTGCTTTAGTAACACCACACAAAGACTAACATATAGCACAGTTTTCCTCACACATTTCCTCAGTCTGTTTCACAAATCCCTGTGGGCTGACAGATGACAAGACAGAAGTCACAGATATAAAACAGGCATTGCTATCACACCCACACCTGGAAAATGCTGGACATCCCTACAGTCCAATAACCATACTACAGGTATTCTTCACTTTCCATGAGCTGGCAGTAACAGACAGAAAAATGAAAAGCCAGCATGCACAGCAGGTATGTTACAACTTAGAAACTAATTTTCACTTGTGACCTAACCTTGTTTGAGCTCTTACCCTTAGAATTAAACAGCTAATGAGCAACTTCAAAAATTAGGAAAACTCACTTTCCAAGTCAGTAATGAACTCCATTCATGATTACAGATTACCAGTTCTAAGACAAGACAGACACGGAAATAATTCTCAAAAACAGTAGAACTTTTTCCATATAATTATCCTGAAATTTTTGAGAGGATTATATCTGCCTTGCAATTAGAAACCTCCTTGTTTTTTCTATAAACATGTATCTGACATATCTGATAGAGATATGACATATCTATATGTCATATAGATATATATCTATATGACATATATATATGTGTATCTATATATCTACATAGAGATATATATGACATATAAATATGCCATGCATGACATATCTATATATCTCATATAGATATGTCATATATAGATATATCTATATATACAACAATACAGACAACATATCTATATGACATATAGCTATGTTGTCTGTCAGACACATAGCTGAAATATTTGAAAACTCAACAGGTCATTAAAAAATGTAATTTATACAGCATCAATCCCTCTGATGACAATTCATATCAATTAGCAGTGCTACATGCTGCCTTTTTTTCCCCTCTTTTTTTTTGGATGGAAATGAAATGCATTCCTCCTTAGGTAGCATTAGTGAAGACTTCTATGGTACAGCTGCTTTTCCTCATGTAACAGCAATAACATCTATCAAAGGGAAATTAAACAACTGGCTTTCCTGTGATTTTTATAGAGCACACAAATTATTTCACATATGTGAAATAGTAACACTAATAATTCACAAGAATTTTTCCATTGGCTTCAGCTGGATCAGCTTTTTACCAATGTTTTAGTATTCAGCTAGCACATAATCCTTGACATCACATAACCTTTTCAATATAAAGTAGAAACTTACATAGAAATTCAATGGACAGACAGAGAAATCTACAAAATACCAAACAATAACTGTTCATTCTTTAAAGCTTCTACTACTCAGGAATGTTACCCAGGACTTCATGTGTTATCTGTTAGTTTTTAAGCAATCTCTGTGCCAGGGAGAGAATAGACTGTATTTTCTTAAACCCCAGATGGAGCAAATCACTTAGCCCTCTTACAACATACCAACCACCAGAGAATATATAAGCTTAAGTTTTTGTGTGGGGCGTGTGTTGCCCAGCTGCTATACTATCACTATCCATGATAACCCAAAAATCTTAACAAAAGCCCTAGATGTTCATTCCTATGTTTATTACAAACCTTCATCCTTCAGTTGGTCAGCCTTTTCAACATCCTCTGGTAATGAATCTGAGAGAGGCAGCAAGTCATTCTGTATGTAAACAAACCAAGATTTTTTTTATTAAAAAGTAAGCCCTGTTTTATTAAAACTTCCTTCATCCTGGGCAGCAACCAGACCTTCTGTAGTGCACAAGAAATATGAAAGAACTAAACAACACTAAAGTATGCTTAGAAGAGAAAGACTGCTTGCTTTCTAGTGCTAAAAAAAACTGGCTCACCACCCATTTTAAGGAAGTCAAGGGGAAGATTGCTGATATATCTCTACAGTCTTGGTCTTCTTACTTCTGACTCTCCTATTTGCCATCCTGGTGGTTGCTGTGCTTGTTGACTAGGGATCCCAGATAACACACATAATTAGTACACATTTTTGAAGTTCTCATTTTAAGGTTAGTGTTCATGGACTTGTTTTTAAAACTGAACAACTAAATTATTTCCAGAAGGGAGCAAGAAGCATCAGCAAACTGCTAATGACCTCAAGCACTTTGCAGACATTTATCTCTGGGAATTGCAAAAAGCTTAACTGAATGATAAAATCCTTCAAGTGAGCATCAGACATCCACTGTTCAGTAATTTTCTATATGGAATTGTTCTTGTCTAGCTGAAATGAATTCCTCCCACTGTCCCAAAAGATTCTCATTCTGCTAGCTTTTATGGAAATTTCACAAGTTTTCCGTAAGTTTCCACATTGTTTTGACCTATACAGCACTTTAAGGTTGTGTATACAATATGAAATAGCACATATTGGCAGAGTAACTGTAAAATCAAAGTTAAATTCTTACCTTGTGAAAAGAATTTGTGAACATTTCTATCAAATGCTGTGGAGGTGCAAGATGAGTATCTTCCAGGTTAATTTTAAACACAGTCTCCAGACACTGAATTGCAACTTACAAGAGAAAAAATAAAAAATGTAAGTCAACAGTTTCTCAATAGAAGTGTAATTTCACTAATTTATTGATAAAGCTGTGATTCACTTTCTTAGTCAGATAGTAAAAGCAGCTCTTTGGAACATTACCATAAAATAAAGGGAGGCTACCTGATCCTCATAGAATTGACATGCTTAAATATAGTATAAGCTATACAGAATCCATACACAGATTGGCCATTATTCTTAAACCAATTTAAACCTTTTATTTCAATTCTATCAATCACTTAATGCCTTTTTAAAAAATAATGTGGGAATATGAGAATATGAGCATTTTACAAAAGTACCACAATTCATAATACAACTATGCAAGTGTCACACACCCCACTTCAAAACACCCTAACTGCCATATACTTGTGTGGCATAATAGAACCCTGGAATCATAGAATAGTTTGGGTTGGAAGGGACCTTTGAAGGCCATCTAGTCCAACCCCCCTGCAATGAGCAGGGACATCTTCAACAAGATCAGGTTGCTCAGAGCCCCAGCAATAGTTGGAAGAAAAAGTCTAATCTTTACTGTAAAGAATAAATGCAAGATAATCATTACTCTTATCTTTTTTGAACAAAATATATTCATTTGAAGATACTGTTTATAATAAAATGCTTCATTAATCACAAGCCTTTATCCTATAAAAAAAAATTTGCAGTATTCTTTCACATGTTCTGTTGTGTAAGGATTAAATGGCCCTCTCAAACCTGCAATAATGCAACTACACATACAATAAGCAATTCTAAAAAAAGTAGAGCCAAATACCTAAATTAAGTTTTAAATGTCCTCACATATTTTTAGTCAAGAGAAGATCAATGACAATTACTATATAAAATTCTCTCTATATATTTATTCTGTTAATTATAGTACGTTGAGTTACATCACTATTTTCCCTATCATCTTGAGAATCTAGCAGAATGTTTTTATTAAGGTAGATCACCTAAACATTTTAGACTGAAAATCAAGGAGGAACAAAGAAGAATCTTTGTAAAGTCTAGTTTGAACAGAAAAAATGTCTGTTTTAACTTGAACTATAGATAACCAGGAGTAGCTGAATTCAAATTAAGTATCAGTAAAAACTGAGTCTTAGAATTCAAATTGGAATTTCAGTCCAATATTTATATAGTAAATATAATTTGAATTCTTATTTGCATTATAATGAACCTGAACACTGACACAAAATTAAAAAAGTAAAATTACTGAAAATTAACAACAGTAAGGCCAGTTTGAGGAGCCTATTTTCTACGGCACAGCTGGGAGAAAGGGGGAAAAATTAGACTTGTAAAATAAGTAGTAAAACTTGGAAGAGATCTAATTTTTTCCTTATATGACCTAATCAGAAGCCACTTACCATGGTGTACTTACCAATTTTCCCCTCAAACTTATTTTCACGTAAAGGCATTCCCTTTTCTGAATGCCTTACCTCATTTACAGTTTTGCATATATTTAAAATACAACCCCCTCCTTTATCTTTCTCAAGGCTGTGACACCAACTCTCTATCATACCGGAAATTTTGGCAAAGTGCAGCAGTGCCAATTATACTTACACAAAATAATCCTGATTATAGTATTATTACTAGTAAGCATTTCCATGAAGCAATCAGTTGTTACAGTGAACTCCCACATTTCTGCTTTACCTGAAACATGGAATTTAAAATCCTTATAATCTATCTATCACAGGTATAACAAAATCAGAGGCTCTTATGGGGTGAATCCATAGTTTAGAGTAATAGCCACTGGTTAACGTGCAAGCCAACAATAGAAACCTGTGTAAAAATAAACATAGCCAAAGCAGAAACTTTTCCAAATCAGAAGATGTATTAAGCTGTGACAAGACCAAAAACTACCCTGTTTTAACGTGACATAAAAACCTGACTCTAGTAAAGTCAAAGGAGTGAAGACTTGTTTTTGCTGGAAAGTATCTCAGGAGACTGGACAGCCAGCATCTCGCTATTGCATTATCAAAGTGAGGGACTGTCGCAAGCTCGATATCTCAGTAAGTTGCAAAAGACTTGCTGCACCGTGCCAAAGTTATCTGCTCTCTCCCTACTCCCTCCAACATCACAGACACATTCAGGGCCTAGGCAGTTGCTGAAGCTTGTACTGACCACCCTGCAAA
>NW_010537199.1:0-3504 GCF_000687285.1 Phaethon lepturus | reverse complement strand
TGAACAGCTGGAGCTCACACAAACACCTACTACCTGGCACCAGGAGCACCTGGGCTACGCTGGAGGCCAGCTCAGCATCCCCAGGACTTTTTGCTGTCCAGGTACAAGCTGCAAGCAACATCAAGGCACTACAGCAGACATGCAGGCTGTTGATCACTGAATAATGAATATTAATTGGGCTGCTGAGGCCCCTTTAGTATACGGCATCATCTTGCTTCATCTAACACATAACCTTCCCCATCTCAAGTATTACGTGCATCCCATGCCTTAATGGGTGCATTACACTGTTTTGGAAACATTGCCTTACAGAAATTCATTGTGGTACATTGATCTTAGAAGTGAGAAAAAAGAAATCAGAGCCTTGTGCACATTGTAGGGAGTTTCTACTTTACTCCCACAGAAACAGGTGTATAGAAATGAAAAAAAACCCAGAAATTGTAAACAGGGAAGAGAAATAACAGCCTTTTAAACATATTGTCTAAAATATAACTTGGAAGAAGTGAAGTGTCTAGTTCATACAGTAGGGTTGAACATTAACTACTAGAGATCTATATCACTGCTGTAGCTCCTAGTTTGTAGGGGAGTGTATTTCTCCAGTCTATATTCCGATTACTCTGCTTTCTCAAATTAAGACTTTTTTTTACATCATGCAAGTACAAAGTTCCTAGAGGAAATGTACATTGTTATTGACATTGCTATATAATTCAAATGGGCGCAATGCAGGTTATCAATATAAATGGAGTTTGAATATTTTGATAAAGTGTCAATTTTATTTGTAATGTACTAGTTCTTTTTGTTGTTTTGCAGGGAATGGGAATTGTTTAAATCACGTCTTGGCATAGACACTTAATCATACAGTATTTTTTCTTTTCATAGACATCAAGTAGGTACACAAGGTACCAATGAAAAACAACAAATTTTTTCATCCCTTATGTCTCCACCTAACGTTAAACACTTCAGTGGGCGTGGCTTGGGCTATTGCTATTCCACATGCACTAAAGATATTTTGCACAACTCAGATGAATGAATTGTTCAGAATGCCCGCCTCCTATCCTCTAACACATAGCATATGGTACCATGCTTTTGGCAGGTTACAGCTCTAAAATTAGTATTTCATATCTGTATTAAAATGGTATATTTTACATCAGCATTTAAGCACAACTGAGGTTTTAGAATATTTTTTGTTCAGAAAAGAGAATCTTAAAACGGTTGATTCCTTCATACAGACATTGGCTAAGGCTGCTCTGAGACATGTTATCAGGTAAATGTTCAGTCATAACTCAACGTTTATCAGTTTAATTATAAAAACAAGGGGGATACTCATAATTTCTCATGATAGGATTTCCAAAAACATTGCTTTCTTTCAGCAGCATAACTTGATGCAGGTTATATTCATAGATGACTACCACTTTTCAAATGTACAAAATCCTCCAGGCTCTGATGTAAAACCCAATCTTTCGGCTTTTATTCTTTTGGGAGTATCCTTTGAATACCATGTTATAAAACTTTCTTGCTTGCTTACGTTAGTGAACAACTACACTGTAAAACCAGTAGACACTGGAAGGAAGCACACTCTAGGTTTATATTTTTAAGTTTATGCCTCTGAGATGCAGGACTTGCTTTGCAGCTCAGGAAAGTCTACTCTCCACACCTCAGATTTCAGGTAACTCGGTGATCAACTGCCTGGATGTTGTTTATTGCACTGCTGGTCCTAGACTTCCTCTTACCTCCAAATTCCTCCTCTGGTTGAGTCATACAACTAACGACTGCTTGAAAGAGTGCAAAGGTCTTTTAAATAGATGTTATGAAAACCTTGTTGCAGAATTAAGAGTTTTTGTTCTTCTCTTGCTTAATTCCACAATGTGATACCACCTGCCATGAAGTCTCCAGGAATTAGGGAAAAGGTGAAAGAGTAATATGAAGGATAAAGACAGATACTATGAAGTTACAAAGATTTAATGAATGTCTGTCAACAGAGGAATACACACAGAAGTCCACCTTTCTGTAGCTATGTCTACAGATAGATGGACTTGGATGTGTAATAGAAACGGTACCATAATGAAAAAATTCACTGCCATGTGCTCTTTGGAATCACTATTCAAGTGAAAGAGAACTATTGCATTTATTTTATTTTCCATATTCTTAGAAGCTCTTAGCCTTCACTCATAAATTACATGGAATTCTTGCAAATGAAACAGGACTTCTTCCTAGATATCAAAACCAATATAGGGTAATTGTTTTACTTCTTCCGTGGCCAGCATGGCTACTATAAGACACAAAATGCAGAAAGAAACCACACATAAAGGTAAAAAGAAAAACAATCAGCAAGCAAAAATTTGTGGGACACATACACAAATC
Source organism: Phaethon lepturus (assembly GCF_000687285.1). NCBI lineage: Eukaryota > Metazoa > Chordata > Aves > Phaethontiformes > Phaethontidae > Phaethon > Phaethon lepturus. Next base: position 1,146 of record NW_010537199.1, on the reverse strand, counting down.
ATTACCACAGTCTGCACTATAGCACTGCTTTAGTTGATGTGATTCAAAGTATCTGTTGCTCAAAATTAAGGTAATTTTGTAACTTTAGAACATTTATAAAATAAGAGATGTTTCAAAATTAATAATCTCCAGAATATTAAGATCATGATCTTATTCACAGATAATATTTGGTGGCAGTTTCAGTTAGGTCACCTCAATTACTTTCTATGATAATATACATCAAGCAATGTAACACATGGGTACGTATACCTATATTAGCACCTTTATCACTTACCTTCCAAGCTTTCTTGTTCATCTGGAGTGAAAGAATCCATCTGACTCTGCTCTCTCAAGAAATGGATGACTGCATAAACCAAGCGTTTGACCGACGACATTTTGAAATTGGTAGTTTCACCTATGTCTTAAAAACAACAGTATTTCTTATTTCAGAAAACTGAATTCCTGGAGTATTCCAACCTCCCACTGACCTCAGTAAGAAGTACACACAATACACAGAAACTTATCCTTCACCAGAAAGCCCAATGAAGCAATGCCTTGAAACAAGTGGTTAAATGGCATGGATTATGGAGAATTCCTACAATCATCTAGTCTAACTATCAGCAAAAAAGCACAGATTTCCTCAGACGCATTCCTATTTATTCCTAAAATAATTCATCAACTTATTTTTAATTTGTATTTTTTTTATAGTTTGGATTTTATTTCTAAGACATATGCACTTGGAAGCAGGAGCACATGCTTAGGCCGAAATCAATTAAAAAGGCACACTGATAAATATAATGACATAAAGAAACGCACTTTATTAAAAGGTATTCTATCCTCCAACATTGTGCTGCTGAACGGTTTACATTCACTTTGGGCAAAAAACTGGAACACTGTGACCTCAGTGCACACTTGTGATTAGTGACACTACTGGCTCAGTCTGATTTGCATGCCGCATCAGCTGGCAGTTACATAACTCCAGGGAAAATTTCAGTTACAACTTTCCGAGTTATTTTTCCTTATATTTCCTTTCAATTTAGATTGAAAAGGGCACAACCTTACCCAGTCTCCAGGAGAGGCAGGTTAAAAAAGAGCGCTGAATAAACGGCAGGAGCAGGGCCAACCCCTGCTAAATTGTATTTTCTCTCCACAACCCCCGAGCAAAGC
>NW_010537198.1:0-4987 GCF_000687285.1 Phaethon lepturus | reverse complement strand
GCACAGCGGGGCCGAGGCAGCTGTTTCCAAGAGCAGCGTAGGCAGCACCTGGTTAGCAGCGTGAGTTTCATAATTGAATAACTTCTGCCGTCTGTTGGAAAGAGGTTTCATTTCCTCCTGTTTTGTTGCAGCTTTTTTTTTTTTTTTTTTTTTTTTTTTTTTTCGGGGTTTTTTTTTTTTTGCGCGGTGTGGGAGTGGTGGGGAGATACTCAGTTTTCCCTGTAAAGCTGGGCCCATTTCGCTGTGTTTCAGAGCAGGGGACATTAAAAGCCTGTGCACAGCATGTGATATGTCAGGAAGATTAGGCAGTACCTTGAAATGGTCTTTCTCCTCATGGCACATAACGAATGGGAACTGCCCCTTCAGTCCCCGGGAGGCTGAAGGATTCCACTAAGCTCTTCTTGCCAGCAGCAAGATGCTGCCCTTCGCTCGGTGTTTCCAAACGGGTAATGTTTGTGCCACAGGCCCATATTCCTGGCACCTTACAGGTGACTAAAGTGACGTTTTAATCAGTGGTTTGAACATTGCTTCGAAGAGACTCAGGCTTGCAGAGGGTTAGCTGTAGGTAGGGCTGCGCTCGTCCTACAAACAGCTTTGAGCACAGAAAAGACAAAAGCCTCTTTCCAAAGCATTTTATGACTGCTTTCCACCTGGTCTCAGTCACACTTTCCAGAAAGGGTTATGCATTTATGTAATGTTAAATGTTGGCGCTACTTCAGCTTAAGGTACTAAACTGTGCAAGTGTTTCCAGTAAAGGCCAGGGCTATCCTAAGACATCCACCTCATAGGACTGGCATTTTTTCTACAAAACACCAGCAAATGTAAATGTTATTGTATATTTGATTAATTGAAGGCAAGATCTCAAGGGTCAGGAGGAATTAGAATAAAATTTCCCTAAGGATTAGCATTTGTAAACATGGCAAACTTTGAAAAATCTTTTATCAGTATATTTTGAGGAAAGCTATTTTTTCTTAGGAAAGAAATACACAGATGATCACTGTAGGGTTCTTTATGGCTGATGGAGTGTGCCCTCCTGCAAGAATGGACCAGAAGCTAAATCAGTTGAATTTGAGATTAATTTCTGAAAATACAAGGGCTACAGGTCTCTTTAAACAGTTGTGATGTGGCAGAAGTCCAGCTCCTGTAAGAGGTTTCAGCATAAATATGAAACTTCGTGATAAATTTAATGATACTGTTTGCGTTGCAGCACATCTTGTAGCCCTGTTAATGTACTTGGACACCTCACTGAGATAGAAACAAGTAATGAAACAGCCAAGGCCTCCAAGAAGCTTGCACTGAAGATGACCACTTAATCATCTTTGCCAGTTGGAAAATACAATGTATTCTTAAAATTTTAATAGATTATAGTGAACAAAATGTATTCTTGCACAGAAAGGACAAAGACTACTCAAACAAAACAAAACAAAACAAAACAAAAAAGAGATATAGTCTTTTTTCTTAGCTTAATGATTAATTCCATTTGCAGAATGACATAGCTTTAACCCTGTGATGGTAAAGATGGAGTATTCAGGTAGTTAACTGAGGAGCAGGAGGAGCCGTTGGCCAAGAAGGTGAAGCAGATGCGACACATAGCTCCGGGCTGTACGAGTATCCCCTTGACAGGAGAGACTCTAGTCCATCTTTTTAAAATCAACAATGAATTAAAGTCTTTTAATTACCCTCAAATGATCTGAATATACACCTAAGTCTCTGTCTCTCCTCTCATATTTTATTGGCTTAGAATACCAAGGAACCAGTTCACAGGATTTAAAGCACCTCTGGACTGGCAGAACATTTTCAGAAGAATGACAGGGAAGTCCATTTCATGGGATGGTGGGGAACAAATGCTCAAGGCAAAGTTTTCACTCCACAGGAAAACTTGACCCTGTACTGGTTTTAGTTCACACTGCTTATCACCAGTTTATTGTCATGCCAAAGCTTTCTAAGGTATTTGATAGGTACACTATTAATTGAAAGAATATGTAACCCAATAAATAGATTTTACCCTCCCTTTCGAAAACAGAAATAATGAGGGATATGGTATTCCTTTCAGCCGTCACCTGATGACCCCACCACATTGCACATAGACCTGTGTGAATTAGGTAAAGGTGTGCAGGCAGCGCCTTTATGGTACAGCAATGTGAAACATGATTCAGACCCCCCTTCTCCCTACACATGATTCACATCAGTGAGGTGGAAGTTTTCAATGGCTGTGTATATTTTTTAAATCAAATCGAGTTTTCTCCTCAGCCACCTCATCAATCCAGCTTTAAGCAAGTATTACAGTGGGACTAAGCAAGTCTCACACAACTGACCTTTATGTCCAGCAGCAGAGCAGCTGCCCATGATGCAGGGTCAGCTGTGCAAGTGGGTGAAGTCTTGGCAGGAGGACCAGGAGATCTGCTATATCAGCTGTGAGAAAGGCTGGAGTCTGACCCAAAGGAAACACTTCTCTCAAACCTGCCACACGTGGCAAAGCCCTAACTTGGCAATATATGGAAGTAAATGCCTAATGATAAGACTAGTTCATAACATAAAGGAAATCCATGGGACTATACAAAGTATATTTCATGTGCAGGAGGACTACATGGCATCACATATCTGGTAAGAGGACTGCACGATTACAATACAATTTCCTTCAGATTTTAAATATTTTTGAATTGTATGTTTTATCTCAAGTGAAAAAGAGTAATTTTTTTGTTGTTTTTTGATTTTATCAGAGCTAGACAAATTACATTTAGTCCTCCAAATGTGATCAGCAGTTACAAAACCTAGCTGATCCTAATCCTCTTCCATAACTCTGCTCTGCTCTGGATATCATCCCCTGACCTCTGTGTCACAGTGCTTTAAAAAAGTATAACTGCTGAACTTATTACAGTACAGGCTGAAGCATGAATGTATATCAGCTGTTCTCATTAGCCTGTAATGCTCAGAGGTCCTCTCTGAAGGGTAAGTTACATCTCCCACAGTGGTTGAGTGATGGAGACAAAAAAAACAACCACAAAATAATAATGTAAAGCTATTTTAGGCTTGGGGAGAGTCTTTCCTGGTTAGGTCAAGGTTGGAGATGCTGTAGGAAACATACCAGAAACAGCTGGAGCTGCATTCAGCCTCATGAGAAGGAGGGGGGATGTGAGGATGGGATGAACAGACTCAAAACTAAAACAAGAGCAAAACCACATTATCAAGTTTGTGCTCTTTCATAGAATCATAGAATTATATAATGGTTTACATTGAAAATGACATTAAAGATCATCTAGTTTCAAACCCCCTGCAATGGGCAGGGACACCTTCCACTAGACCAGGTTGCTCAAAGCCCCATCCAACCTGGCCTTGAACACTTCCAGGGATGGGGCACCCCCAACTTGTCTGAGCAACCTGTTACAGCAGCTTACTGTCCTCATTGTATTCATTGTGTTGAATTTCTCCCTTATATCTAGTATAAATTTACCTTCTTTCAGTTTAAAGCCATTACCCCTGGTCCTATCACTACATGTCCTTATAAGAAGTCCATCTCCAGTTTTCTTGTAGGCCTCCTTCAGGTACTGGAAAGCTGCAGTAAGGTCTCTTCGGAGCCTTCTTGTCTCCAGGCTGAACAACCACAACTCTTTCAGCCTGTCTTCACAGCAGAGGTGCTCCAGCCCTCTGATCATATTCATGGCCCTCCTCTGGACCTGCTCCAATAGGTCCATGTCCTTCTTATGTTGGGGGCCCCAGAGCTGAATGCAGTACTCCAGGTGGGGTGTCACCAGAGTGGAGTAGAGGAACAGAATCACCTCCCTCGACCTGCTGGCCACTCTTGATGCAGTGCAGGATATGGTTGGCTTTCTACATTGCAAACACACATTACCAGGTCATGTCAAGCTTTTCTTCCACCAGTACGCCCAAGTCCTTCTCCTCAGGGCTGCTCACAATCCATTCTCCAGACCCACTGTCGTAGTGAAGAATTTCTTCCTTGGATCTAATCTAAATTTACCCTCTAGATGGGATACCTTCCCTCCAGTGTGTCAGCTGCACCACACAGCTCAGTGTCATTGGCAAACTTGGTTGGTTGGCACTCAACCCCATTGTCCGTGTGTCCGAGAAAGAAAACAGCACAGGTCCCTATACCAACACCTGAGAAACACCAGTCGTCACACCAGGCTTCCACCCTCTGTAGGCTTCCTTTTTGTGTTTGAGCTTGTCCAGAAGGTCCTTGTCCATCCATGCAGGCCTCCCTGGTGTTTTTGCCTGACTTCCTCTTTGTTGGGATGCATCACTCCTGAAGCTTTGAGGAGGTGATCCTTGAATATTAACCAGCTTTTTTGGGCCCCTCTTCCCTCTAGGCCTTTATCTCATAGTACTCTACCAAGCAGATTCCTGAAGAGGCCTAAGTCTGCTCTCCTGAAGTCCAGGGAAGCGAGTTTGCTGGGCACCCTCCTTGCACCTAAGGATCTTGAACTCCATCATTTCATGGTCACTGCAGCCAAGGCTGCCCTTGAGCATCACATTCCCAACCAGCCCCTCCTTGTTGGTGAAAACAAGGTCCAGCATAGCACCTCTCTTTGCTGGTTCCTTTATCACTAGGAGAAGGAAGTTATCATCAATGGATTCCAGGAATCTCCTGGCTTGCTTATGCCCTGCTTTGCTGTCCCTCCAACAAATATCAGGGTGGTTGAAGTCCCCTATGAGGGCCAGGGCTTGTGAATGTGAGGCTGCTCCTATCTGTCTACAGAAGGCATCATCCACTTGGTCTTCCTGGTCAGGTGGCCTGTAGCAGGCGCCCACTACAGTGGCACCTGTCTCTGCCCTCCCTTTGATCCTGACCCATAAGCTCTTTGTCGGCTCCTCATCCATCCCCAGGTGGACTCCATGCACTCCAGCTGGTCACTGACATAGAGGGCAACACCCCCTCCTTGTGTCCCCTGCCTGTCGTTCCTAAAGAGCCTATACCCTTCCCTTCCAATACTGCAGTCATAGGAGCCATCCCACCACACCTCCATGATGC
>NW_010537197.1:7129-12456 GCF_000687285.1 Phaethon lepturus | reverse complement strand
CATAGAAGGAGATCAGGTTGGTCAAGCAACCATAAGCTATCGGAATCTTTTTAGCACATAAGGGCAGAAATTGTGATTTAATCCTTCTTATCATAAAGCTTCATATTCTGGATTGTTTTGTTTCTGCTGCCCAATTCTGGATGGGTATGTGGATGGATATTCTTTCTTTCAGTCTGTCTATGTATCTGTCATCATGTCTGTACAATTTGATGTATGACCTTCAATGCAAGACTCTCTCAATTGCTTAGACCTTGCAAAGAATCAGTAATAATTTCTTACACAGAAGGCAAATATAAAATATTTTGTATGGAAGATCTTCCATATTGCTGCACAAAGCTCAGTGCTTTTAAATTTTTTTCAGTATTGTTTTGTTTTGGTCTGCTGTTTTGCACAGACAATTATATAACTTTGAATTATTTGAATTAATTATTACACTCTCGTAAATGTTATGCAAAATGGAGGAAAAGACAATTATGCCTTAAATCTTGCATTGTTTCCATATGGAATTGAAAAGAACCATTTTTCAACAGGTCATCATATTTTCTCTTTTCACTAACTATCTATGGACATAATATAATTCTTAAAACTGCTATTTGTGGTGTTTCATTTGTAGAGAGATTTATAGTGAGCATTCTGTCAAAATTCGGTATTTGACCACCGTGAGTTCTGACATTTGAATATTTTCACTAAATTACTCAGGTCAACTTCAGACCTGTGTTTTATAAACAGAAGCAGCTGTAGAAATTACTAGGTTACTGAACTGACTGAAAACATTGGTGCTGTAAATTGTTTTTAACAGTAATGATCTGAACTCTCTGCTTATTAATGTACAACTAAGTGTTGCCAGGTAGGAATAAAAGCAACAGTAGAATTTAGTTTAATACTCAGGCATAATTTTAACATTAAATGTGTATTTCATAACCCTCATTTCAAATCTGGTTTTGTCTGTCCTACAATTCTCTTTTTAGGACATTTAGTCACATACTGCCAGATTTTCAGACCTCCCTACTAAATCTGTAGTTATTGTGACAATTAACAAAAACATGTCTAATATAGAGTCCCAAATCAAATGCAACAATGTAATGTAGTAAGGCTTACCAGATCTGCTCATCCTGTGATATTATTTGCACAAGTGGACCTTCTCCCTGCACCTGAATTCTTCTCTTTTCCCTGTTTGAGTCCTTTGTGTTTATACAAGAATAAAATGTGCACAAGTCAAGGAAGATTTAGCTCAATAATCTCTGAAATAAGTGGTATAACACAGGGGATAGTTTAAAGCTCTATCTGACAAAGCATCTTAAAATTATTATTTGTATTTATATTAATGTACTAGACGGAACCACTAAACAAGAGCTTCCCTACTCAGTGCATTAATTGTTAGGGTGGGGTCCAGAATTAATGTGTCATGATTGCTTCACATTAATTTCAGTAACTGTGGAATTTTACATCATAATTAAACTTTTTTTATGTTAAATCTGTTAAACAGTGCAGTAATCAAATATATATCTCTGAGGGAGAACCATATTTCCATTTTCTAACATACAGGAACTGATTATCAAAACACAGTTTTTCTCTATCATATCAAATTATTTCAGTAGGGAATGTATACTAGGTAGTTTCAAGAAGAATCATGTTGGTCTTTATGAGCATAAGCTTTCTGCTGTGCAAGTAAGTACTGAAACTAATAGTGTAGCTAAATCTGGGTATCCAAGATGGACTGAAATTTATTTTACATGAGTGTCTCTTGGTCGTTCCAGAGGTTTTTGTGAAGATTGAGTTGATCTCAAAGAAGATGTGATCCTCACTGTCTGCTGAGGAGGTCATAGTTCAAAGAATGACTGAAGGTGTTCAGGAGGCTGGCATTTTGTGCCCCTATTTTTTTTTGCTTATTCCTCACTGGCACCAGTGTTCATGTATGTTCTGCTTCCAGTCACCTTAGTGATCCTTCCCATTTGTGCTGCCAGGCCATAGGTTCAGGCCCCTGCTCAGCACAGTGCCCCTCTCTTCCCTGGTCCAGCAGTGACTCTTCAAATGGGAGGCTGAACTAAATGACCTTTTGACCAACATTTAAGTGATTATACCACTTTTGTTTCTTGGGATTACCAAGGTAGTGTTAATTAGTTGATTTATAATGAAAAGGAATGAAAATTTCTTCTATCAAGAGATACCTGAGTCTGATGAGATTAAATTTGTTTTTAATTCATAGACCAGACCTGTCAAGACATTACGGTCACATTTTGCAAATATTAGAAGAGAATAATGTTATTTGGACCTCTTTCCTACTTCCAGAATGGAAATGTAAAATGTCACTGAATCATAAATTGCAGTGTATAAGTTATTTTCCTTTTGAATTCAGTTTGAGGCATGATGTTTGCCATTGTCAATACTTGTCATTCAATAGGAATGAAAAATATGAGTATTTTTGTTTTGGAAATGCTGTGGTCAGAGTTCTCTAAGAATAGTTGTGGAGTATTTTTAGATTAGTTCCCTTGTCAATCAGAATACCAAGATGCTGTGATTGATTGCTACATCATTGCATACTGTGTGTTGCTGTGAACAGATGCAATTCAGAGTCCACATCCTTTGCTACTTTTGTGGAAAAACCTTTAAACAGTAGGACTGGTGAAGTGAGTGTGCTTCTAGCTATTCCTAATTTTTTAATGAATATTCTGGGATAGTGTCATGATGTTGCTGTCCTTTGTCTCTCTGCTGAACTGAGACTTGGTCCCTGTTCACTCTTTCTGTTCAGTTTAATGTTCTCAGCGTGCTAAATCACTCTTCAGAGTGATTCTAGATATGATCTACAACATATTAAAAACTCATCTACTTATTGAAAAGAAAGATATTGTTATCTGAAGTTCTTTTAATATGAAATGTACCTTGACTGTTTTCTATTAATCTGAAGTGATACCTTAAGGTCATATGGTACTGTGATGGTGACTGTCAGGGAAGAATTTTGAATAAATTAATAATATAGAAACATCTCCTGACAATTTGCATTTTATGTCTGGCAACCTGAACTCTAACCACAAGGCCTACTGGCTGTTCTAGAATTAACCAAGGTAATGCAAAGGTAATATATTAAATTAAAAGAAGTGTTGGCTTAGATGTCTATCATTAGTGTGTAGAATTATTTTCTGTTATATCATTTACACATAGACTGCTAAGGCATTACATCTTGGCTCTGCAAAAATACTAGTAATGCAGGTATCAATGTTGCTGCTTTTCTTTATTTTGAATGATTTGCTTGACTTTCCAAAATAATTCCGGCAAAGGAATACAAATACGATGTTAATATAGCACAAGCCTTGTAACTGCAAGATATCACAGAAGCTTGCATTTATTACCAGCTGTACACTCATAATTTTCTCCTGAATGTTATTTTCGTAATAGACAGACACAGAGAAAACCTATCTTGCACTCTTTAATAGAACATGGCAGTAACATTTAACCTGCATAACAATAATTATCTCTACCCAGTATCACACTCAAGTTCTTCCTTTGAATTGCAACTAAACTGAGAGATATTCTGTTAATTTGCGGCAATATAGGTCTACCTCATCCAAGCCATCTATGCAGCTGAAATTATTTGGCAGTATTCCACTTTATATTTCGGTTCAGCTTAGTACTGCATAACATTCTGATTTAAAAAAAAACGAACACCACAAACCTGAACCATACAGTACCAGTAGGATATCGGGAAGGATGAATGAGATAAGAATGTGTTAACAGGGATTCACCCTAAATTGAGGGGTTTTATATTTAGATTCTGTTGGAGTTGATAAAAGACTTATTGCTACTCAATATTTTAAACAATCATCTGAAATAATGAAAAAATATGAAATAACTTCTGATAAACATAAGCAAATGGCATAAAAATGGGGGAATTATAAATAATATTGGGAAAAAAAGCTGATACAGAGAGTGATATGGACCATTTGGTAGCTGATTAAGGCGTATTTTAACATTGCCATATGTGCAGTAACACAACTAGGAACAACAATTCATAGGATATATAGGCTGTGACCAAATAACTCAGCATGTGTTCTCAGCATAAAGCTTTGTCAAAAATAAAGGACAGTAACAACAATTTCAAATAAAAGTAGCATACTGGTGTTCATGAATAGAGAGCAACTTTATTGCTATATATGAATGCAGCTAATATCAGAGCAGTACATAAATTGTCAAACACATGCATTTTTAAAGAAATGCTAAAAACCAGAAGATATAATCAAAAAAGAGAAACAGTCATGTTTTAGAAATGTTGAAAAGTTCTTGAAGCACAATACTTTAAAAACTCAGTTTGTCTCAGTCTGAGAAGAACTGGAGAAGGAGATGATTAGATTACGTGGTGTGTGTACCTTTACAAGGAGAAAAGGCCAGGTTCTGAAATCTTAGCAATCTGTGAGGAAAAAGCTATAACAAGAACCAAATTCTAGCAGCTGAAGCCAGAAAAAAATGTAATTTGAAATTAAGAAACATACTTTGAACAGTGAGGGTGCAAAGCTCTTCATACAAAATACCAGATTAAGTGGTGAATTCTCCATTTCTTTTTTTCAAATCAAAGACTTGCCTTTCTAGAAAAAAATGTTTTATCAAATACAGCTCACAGAATTGAAGTGTAATGACCTAGAAATCTTTCTATCAGTATGAATCTGGGGGAACTATGTAAGTAAACATGATCATACACATGGCTTTATCAGTGTTCAATATCATGGAGAGACCTATATTTCCCCACAAAATGAAAGGCATAGAATCGTGATGGAGACAGAATGGCTGTTAGTCCCTCATTGCTGACACGGCCAAAAATCTCAGAGCATAAAATACATGAGAGTATGAAGTATAACAACTGTCGCAGCCTGAAAAAGAGTCGTTTAGGACGACATACTTCCCTGTGAGACCAACGACCAAGTTCGTGATCCCCCTGGACTGAATTAAGGTGAAACGACACCAGCCAAACAATTTAACAATTTCATAACACACAATGCAAGGCATGAGGTTACATAAATGACTCAATGGCAACTACTCTAACTAAATAATTCAATTAAACAAACAAGTCCCCTACAGCACATCTTTTACACTTCGACAAAGAGAGGAGAGAGAAAGAGAAGAGAGAGAGAGAAAGACAGCAAAGAAGATATCAACACCTGTGGATCCAGCGGTGTCCCGTTGATCCTCTTGATGCTCCTTGGTGGTGGGGGTCCCCCTTTTTGCTTCTGATGGTGTCCTTTTTATACAGTCCGAGTCCCACAACCTCTGTCTGCATGCGTACACAACAGGCTGCATGCATATGCAACAGGCTGGTTCAATCAGGCAATGGCACCTCT
>NW_010537197.1:6492-7064 GCF_000687285.1 Phaethon lepturus | reverse complement strand
TGGTCCACCCTGTATTGAGGCATGTTCAAGCTTTTGTACCAAGAAAAAGGTGTGAGTTCCTCGGAACCGTGAAATGTTTAAGACAGAAACCGCATATTGATCCACCACAACAACTAAGAACAAAATTCTCTTATGTCATGCATAGGTTTTCCAGGTTAATTATGCAAGTTTTAGGATTATGTTGCCCAATATAGGCACCGGCTTTTACATAACTGTCTGTCTAATGAAAGGAATTCAACAGATCTCAGTAAACTTTACACATACCTATTTTTAGAAAAGAAAGAGCTTTAAGTTGTGGCAATAATGGATGATCAACACAGTAGTTGGCATATGGAGAGCTATACATTAGAAAAAAATTACTTACATTTTTCCTTATCATAATAGATTTGTGCGGTTTGCCTTGCATTAAATAAGAGTACACTATTTCCTCTCTCTGAGCCTTGAAGTGACTCTGGGGTAGCCCTTGGCATCTGCTGGCTCAGCGCTACAATGCCTAATTTCTATCTGGTGAGACTCAGAACTTCCAAAGCAGATTTTTAACTGCAGTACGATTTGGGATCACAGTTGAATAC
>NW_010537197.1:0-6412 GCF_000687285.1 Phaethon lepturus | reverse complement strand
AAGAAGGCCAACCATATCCTGAGCTGCATCCAAAGCAGCATGGCCAGCAGGTCGAGAGAGGTGATTCTGCCCCTCTACTCCACTCTGATGAGACCACACCTGGAGTATTGCGCCCAGCTCTGGTGTCCCCAGCACGGGAAAGACATGGACATGTTGGTGCAGGTCCAGAGGAGGCCACAGAAATGATCTGAGGGCTGGAACACCTCTCCTGTGCGGACAGGCTGAGAGAGTTGGGGTTGTTCAGCCTGGAGAAGAGAAGGCTCTGGGGAGACCTTATTGCAGCCTTCCAGTCCTTAAAGGGAACTTCTAAGAAATATGGGTCAGACTTTGTAGCAGGGCCTGTTGTAACAGGACAACGAGCAATGGTTTTAAACTAAAAAAGGGTCGATTTAGACTAGATCTAAGGAAGAAATTTTTCCCAATGAGGGTGGTGAAACACTGGCAGAGGTTGCCCCGAGAGGTGGTAGATGCCCCATGCCTGGAAACATTGAAGGTCAGGATGGGTGGCGATCTGAGCAACTTGACCTAGTGGAAGATGTTCCTGCTTATTGCAGGGGGGTGGGACTAGAAGACTTTTTAAGGTCCAACCCAAACTATTCCATGATTCTATTCTAATGTTTTGCCTATGCAAAGAGGTGGCTGCAGCAATCTGTGGACTTCCCCAAATTGAATGGAAACGAGGCAACAGGGCTCTGCAATATGTACTAAGATTTGGCTGATCCATTGATTTATCACTTGTGGTTCATTTAAAGGTCATCCTCAGTGAGAGGTCCTCAGATTATTACACTATTCCCTGTCCAGATACACTACAAGTGACTGCAGCACTGTTGGAATCTTAGAATCATAGAATCATTAAGGTTGGAAAAGACCTTTAAGATCATCAAGTCCAACCATCAACACAAAACCACCATGCCCAGTAAACCATGTCCTGAAGTGCCATGTCTACATGTTTTTGGAACACCTCCAGTGGTGGTGACTCCACTACTTCCCTGGGCAACCTGTTCCAATGCTTGACCACTCTTTCAGTAAAGAAGTTTTTTCTAATATCCATTCTAAACCTCCCCTGGCGCAACTTAAGGTCATTTCCTCATCTGCCTACTGAATACATTGTTGTCTGTGTACTAGCCTGCCTATGGCATACATAATTAGAAAGGGGGATGGACAAATAAGGAGATGATAAATCTCACATAGATTTACATACCATATTCTGCTACTGTGTCTGTCTCAGGACTGTGACAGATTTTAGTCAGGGATAGTTATGCAACAGAAAGTGTGTCATATGTCTGATTATATTGTAAGAATAGTCTAGAGTAAGGCAAAAAGATGTCACTCTGAAAATCCTTCTGTTCATTTTCCATCTAATGCATAAGCCAGACAAGAGCCTGTTTGACCTGAAACTACTGATGCCTGTAGTAGTACTGATCTACCACAGGTGTCCCAGGCAAATATCCTAATAACATGCTTTTTGCCTAAACTTGATTTTGATGAAAGCTAGGAAATCAATACTTCCACCTAACTCCCATAATGCAATAAAGGTGCTCATGGTATGCGTAGTACATGTCAAGACATTTCAAGACGTTGCACCAACAAATTTTTTGAAAAACACAGCTAGCAGGGGCATTGATGGGTATGTGTTCTGTACTGCTCCTGCTGATGTGACTTAATTCTGCAGCAAAGCATGCAAATGTTATGGCACCTGTGAGAGAAAGATGGCAAACTCTTCTAGCCGTTTTTACTCAACATGTCTGTATATTAATCACTGAATAACAAACAGCGAGAAACAATTCCTGGAGACAGGAATGCAGAATTCCCCTATCCAGACTGGTTGTCCCATAACAGGGGTAGAGACAATATTCTTCTCACTTGACCTTTCTCAATCCTTTGACTCATGAATCTGGTGTTCTCTGCTCCTCAGTGGTATAACTTAAACAGGAAAGATGAAAATTAACCAGTCTAGTGCTTGGGCTTGTTCTTGAGAGATGTGAAGTGTTTCACTGCCCTTAAGATGAAGAAAGGACAAAAAGCATGTCTCCTTGGGTTGGTAGACTTCTCCTACAGGTTATTTTATAAAAGACGCATGACCTTAAACAGCTACATTTTAAAAGAAAATATATTTAGCTTTGTCTTGCTTCCTCTCAGCATCCATGACTCTTCAGGTCTGGGATAAAGTGGCAAAGCTAAAATAAAATGGAAAAAAAATCCTATATCTTGCACTAAATGCAAGAAGAAATTGAAGGAATTTTTTTTTTCACATTCTTTCCCAAATTCTCCTTTTTATTTCTTTCCATTGACAAGCTTGTTTTAAAAAAATGTGTTGTTCAGTGAAAATGAATTTATAGTTGAACATCACTAAGAGCTGATCCATTGTGAGATAAAATCTAAGCATGGTGTGACAAGCTAGTTATGGTCCATAGCAAGCGGCAGCTTAACTAGCTGACAAATGACAAGTCTACAGTGGCTTTTGCTGGTCCTAGTTTTTTCTGTGATTCTCTTAAGAGATTTATGAAGAGTGTGGTCCTCTGGAAGATATTCCTTACTGTGCTCTGGTACTACGGAAGTTTTGACAGTGGTGTAACTTTTTGCTGAGTTATGCAGATAGAAACCCATAATTCAGAATATATCTAGATGCTTATTCCTCCTCCCAGCACAGATTGCTGCTAAGATGACTGAATTATCAATATATTTTAGTTAACAATGTGTCTCCTTCCTTTGGAGTCATAACATAGAGATTTCATGGTATCTCTCTGTAATGACATTATTATTGTTGGTTTTTTTTTGTCATGTCCTTATTAGCTTCTTAACAGTTGAGGAATCCTTTTCCTCACCTGTGTTTATGATATGTGCCATTTCCAAAGCATGTTACTCAAAAATAGTTACAATAAAGCAGTTTTTAATATGACAAAACTATAAATTATGTTTTACCCCAGATTATCTTCACTGACCACATTTTGTGTGCCTTACTCGCTGTTCTCCGTTCTATGATGTGAAGTGAAAGGAGTGTGCAAGAACCATACAACACATTACACACCATTTAATGGGGGAATGAGTATCATCAAAGAACTACCTGCAAAGCTCAACTACAATACTAATTAGTCTTCTTGCCTAAAAGTTGATGCTTTGAAGAATTAGTTGCACTATTCTGAAGCAGGTTATTAACATGCATTAAAGAAAAATGTAGCCATGAAAAATTCATGGCTACAGAAAATAGCTTAATCATGAAATGTGCATTTTGGAGAAAATTAGGGCATATGCAGTCATGCTGCAGAACACCACTAGGGTCCCAAACAATCACTGAACTTTGGTTCAAAGTGAGTCCCCTTTGATGACTGGACTTGAATTTTCAGACCATAGTGTGACTCTTCACATATCTGTTCTACTTCTGTCACATGAGAAAATTTTAAATATGCAAGCATAACCACAAAGCACATGAAGCAATATAAGCATTTCCCAGAAGCTCCATTTATTGCATTACCATTTTTTTATTCATGAACTTTGCTGTAATCGTCTTAGTATCAAAATTTATTATTTATATTGATGATAACAGTGTTATTAATCTAATTACTGATGATCAGTAACTAACTACCAATTTTCTCTATTAGAAAAATATGTTAATTTGTAGCATTGATATAATACTAAATATAAAAATGCATAACAAGTAGCCTGTTCTTATCACACACACACATATATATATATGAATAGTATTTATGCTCAGGCTTACTTTTACTATTTTAGCATATTTTTGAACAAGATATCCTTTCATTTCTTTGGACTCAAAAATCTAGTGATTTTAGGAGGCATAAGAAGTGGGCCTTATAGATTATTTTTTTGTTATCCCTGTATATTGTCATGTAGATTGAATTCAGAACTGTCTATTGTCCAAAAGCAACGTGTGAAAGCTGAAAGGTTCTATATCAGTAAGCCGTTACTAAGGGAATAAGTGTGTGGAGAAAAGGTAGATATGCAGGACTACAGAGAGCTTGTAGCCAAATGAGGGGGGTGTTGCAACCAGAGAAGTAGGAGCATGCTAAGTAAGATATAATTGTCATTACTTACCTTGAACTCACTGAACTGTGTAACAGGAAAGAGAGAAAAAAGCATTTACAGCACAGTAATGCTGCTCAGAGTAAACTGGGCTTAAATATATAAATGACACATAACCAAAAAAGAATAGCTGAGGACTTCTGTCTCCATTGCACAGTAGAACACACTGAACACCAAAACATGTTCAAGTAGTAAAATCTGCAAGACAAAAAAGGATGTGGAGCAAGCAGGAAAGAGGTCTGGCAGAATCAGAGTACTCTTGCCAAATGAGTGGGATGAAAACCAAAACAAGCCCTTATCTGAAAAATATGATCAGCTTTGTTGGAAGCAGTTGAGTTCCTCACCCTTTCTTTGGGGAAGGAACTGAAAAACATCAACAACGAAAGAGCTAAAATGGGAAGAAAGAGGACATCTTCTTCAGTACTGGCCTCCTTCACTGAAGAACACTCCAGCCTGGCCACCCCAGCTTGGATGACTAAGGCCATCAGGGCTGTGACCTTCACTGCCAACTACAGCATCAGCTCTGGTTACTGCTCTGCATGTGGCTCAGAATGCACAGTATCAGTACAATATACTGATGGTGAGTTTAGGGCAAGATCGTTAAGGACTAATTATTTGAATACATAGTGATAATGATGGATAATTAGTAAGAATTAAGCCTTGGCAGTGTCCTGGTTTAATCCCAGCCAGCAACTAAGCCCCACGCAGCCACTCGCTCATTCCCCCACTGTGGGACAGGAGAGAGAATCGGACAAGTGAGGAAACTCATGGTTTGAGATAAAGCCAGTTTAACAGGTAAAGCAAAACCCGCGCACGCAAGCAAAGCAAAACAAGGAATCCATTCACCACTCCCCATGGGCAGGCAGGTGTTCAGCCATCTCCAGGGAAGCAGGGCTCCACCCATGTAACAGTTACTTGGGAAGACAGATGCCATCACTCCAAATGTCCCTCCACCCCTTCTTTCTTCTTTGCCCCAGCTTTATATACTCAACATGACATCATATGGTAGGGAATATCCCTTTGGCCAGCCTGAGTCAGCTGTCCTGGCTGTGTCCCCTCCCAGCTCCCCGTGCACTCCCAGCTTTCTTGCTAGCAGGTCAGCACGAGGAGCTGGACTGTCCTTGACTACTTAACAACAACTGAAAACATCATCACGTTATCAACAATTTTTCATCCCAAATCCAAACCATAGCCTCACATTAGCTTCTGTGAAGAAAATTAACTCTATCCCAGCTGAAGCCAGAAAAGACAGCAAGTGTGGGGTTGATGAATGTTGGCTCATAAAGTGCTGTTCTGAAGTTTGAAACTGGCCTGATTTATTGTTCTTTTAATGCTTCTATCATAAAGATCTCTAACATCTTGGGATTTTTTGATATGTATAGCCATATACTTCATTGTCAGACGGCTTTTGGAGAAGGTGTAAGGAGAAATTACTGATATGTCTTGTCACTCCCATATAGCCAGTAAAAAAAAAGGATCTAAAACAAATAAACTTAGACAGCTGCCTAAAGCCAAATAAGTGCATTCTAGAAGTGTTTTCTCCTCACCTAAAACACACACCATGACAACTAGGTTTTCCTTAAATTAAACTTTCTTCTTGTTCTAAAGTACAACATAAAAGATATGATGGGAGCTGGTTGAAAACAGAGGAAATTATACAAATCCAGGTGATGGAAGTGCCAGAAGAGCTGAGAAGCTGTAGAGGAGCTGCAACATGATCACTGAGGGAAAAAACAGGGAGCATTCATGATAGAGCAGTGGAAATGGGTAAAATCAGGGATCAGCTTCAGTCTAAACTCTTAAAACAAATGCTGTCTTTCTGCCACTAGAATCTGAATGAAAAAAGAGACAGATGGAGAAAATGCTTTCTTGTGGGTTGAGGTAAAGACAGGGGGATCACTTACCAGCTACCGTCATGGGCAAAACAGACTCAACTTGGGAAAAATTAATTTAATTTATTGCCAGTTAAAATAGGTTTGTCTAGTGAGAAAAAAAAAAAGACAAAAATTAAAACAACATCTCAACACTTTCCTCTCCCCTCTGTTTCCCAGGCCCAGCTTCACTCCATCACTCCTGACTCCCGAGCGGTGCCGGGGGCTGAGGGGAAAACATGGTCAGTACCCAGCAGTTCCTCTCTGCCTCTTCTTCTCTCTCACACTTTTCCCCTGCTCCAGCATGGGATCTCCGTGAGATATCCCTCAGGAGATAACCACCTGCTCCAGCCTGGGGTCCTTGATGGGCTGCAGGGGGACAATCTGCTTCTCCATGGTCTTGTCCATAGGCTGCAGGGGAATTTCTGCTCTGGCCCCCGGAGCACCTCCTCCCCTCCTCTTCCTCTGACCTTGCTCACTCTTTCTGTTCCCTCCTCCTC
>NW_010537196.1:0-26322 GCF_000687285.1 Phaethon lepturus | reverse complement strand
GCCTTTCTAATTTTGTCCCTGTTTGACCTTACAAGATCCTTGTAGTCTTTGTGAGTTGCCTGCCCCTTCTTCCAGAGGTGATAAACTCCTCTCTTTTCTCTGAGTCCCAGCAAAATCTCCCTGTTCAGCCAGGCCGGTCGCCTTCCCCGCCAGCTCTTCTTATGGCACATGGGGACCACCTGCTCCTGCGCCTTTAAGATTTCCTTCTTGAAGACTGTCCAGCCTTCCTGGACCCCTTTGTCCTTCAGGACTGCCTCCCAAGGGTCTCCCACTTTCCTTTGAAAGTGCATTCAACAGTCCACCCTGAGCTTTTGTATGGTGCTTCTGAGGAGGGTAAAAGTCGTAATGCTTTCAAATTAAGGAGTGAGTTTTGAAGTAGGCAATAAAAGTGGAAGTGACTCTTACATATTCAGCAAAGTGTGAGTCTAAGTATAAACAAGAAATTAATAAGTTGGTAGCACAAATAAAAATAGTCCAAAACCCAATAATCCACCAAAACCTGTTGGTGCATAAGTGTCCCCAGTGGCAACACACCAGTTCCATAGACAGTATCTCACAAGTGCCAGTATGTCTGTTCACCTTTCATATAGGCAAAACAAGCTCATATCTATTTTTTCTTATTGAAATGAATTTCACTGCAAATGCAGAGCAAGGCTTGTACTCTTCAAATAATGTGAGAAAAAGAACCACTTTGTCATTTTATCCCAAACAATACAAGTTAAATTGTGCAACTCCATTGATTTCATCACTCCAGTTCCTTCCTGACCTGATTATAATGGAAAGTGCAAAAGATGAGTAATTCAAATCTGTGGATGAATATGAGATATCAGCTAAGAACAAGTGTTTGAAGCTTGACTGTTAAGGACCTAAAAAGTTTCTGATTTTTTCACTGACCTTTACATAAAGCACAGTACGTCTAAAATAAATTGCAATAAATGCTAAGAAGTGAAGCCTAGGAAATTTAGCAAATAAGTTATTATTCAATAAATAATAAGTTTGTTGCCCAATTTGTTAAAAGATGCAATTAATAGCATTACTGTGATTGAAACTTGCAGACATTACATGTTTGAGCTCATGGCTTGTTCTCTTGGCTGAGCTAGTTAAATCCATGGGGGAAGATTTTCATTTAAAGCATGCCACCTGCTATCAAGAGCTGGGGTCTGATAGCTTTCTGATATGACCACTTACCAGGCAGGAATCTTGGTCTTTTTCTTATATATCAAACTGAAAAGAAGTTCCTTTGATTTACAAGTCTTTAAGGGATAAAGATCAAACTTACACCTTTAGAGTAAAAAAAAATAAGCTGGATGAAGGTTTTAGGAAGAAGAAAAACTGAAAAAGAAACAGAAATTGAGAACAAAGATTCTGGAAAAGAAAACACAGGAACATCCAAGCCTGCACACAAATCTGAAGATGTGCTTGACAGATCCAGAGTAAGTGTGCAGCAGAATATCAGTCAGAAACTGGGTTCAACTTCCTTGTCTTTTATAAATTTACTTATGCTAATACTTATGGTATTTTTTCCTAAAGACAGAACCAGTGGCTTTGCACAGTTCACTGATTATGATGCTCTGAAGTACTCTACCCTTACACAACTTTAGAGTTTTTATAAGACAACTTATCTTATTTTTAAATGGTTGTTCTGGTTATATGATGCAGTGACTACCAGAGTGCCTTCTTATTCCTGCCACTTATAGCTGTGGAAGTATATTTGCATTTTACTACACAAATGTCCAGCATGAATAAACAAGAAAGTTAAGCAGACGTTCTGATTTTCTTTTCATTGCACAATCTCAGCAGCAATGCTCCTGGGACATGTTCATCTATTGCATGGACTATATCACCCATTTATACTTATTTTGAGGAACAGCCCCTTAAATACCTATGTATTGGTTCAGTCTTCACAGCACACAACAATGAGGGATAAATATCAGGCCAGGGATCAATAGCTTAAACTGGAGAGGTATAAAAGGATTCTAAAATTCAAATTACAATTTGCAGTCCTCCGACACATCTCTTCTCATCAAAAACACATAAAAAGAAAATCAACAACCTCAGTAAGTTGATGAATTCCACTTATTAGACTTTCATGAGTACTGATTGTATTGAAGGTTTTCATAGGAGTCAAGTTAGCATTTCATCCTTATCATGTAAACTACAGTTGTCTAATCCAGCTAATTAGGATGAAAACCAGATTATGTTGAACTCAGAAGTGAATTATGCTCTTGAACGCAGTATTTCATATCTAATTATGATTTAAAAATACCTACACCAATTATTAGCACTTCCACACACAGTACTCATCAGCTTATAATACTCACTCATCTTAGACATTGCACATTTAGGTCTTACAACACTCAGGCAATAGTTGACAGGTCATATTCACCTCACAGCAACTCAGATATGTGTGCAAGACAAAATTAAACTTCTCCAAAGATAAAAGCAGACAACAAAATTAATCTAGTAGCCATAAGAGGAAGCTAGGGAACAGTAATGGAGCCAGAGATCCTTGAAGATGTGACTGGTAATTGCTGCTGACATTAGATAGTCCTAGTAGTTACAGCTACTGAGGCCCCATACAGACTTATTTGTCCATCAGTGGATAATTTGTCCGTCAGTGGATAGCTGACGGCAGCCAGCTAGATCTCCAGTGCTCTAAAGTATGCAAAATACTCACAAATTTGCCCATTTGTCTGCCCTCTGGCAGTGCAATGTCCACAATGCAAAATCCACTATCACACAGCTGGAAGCCAGGTCCCCTAAAAGAGAGAGCTCAGGTAGCTTGTCTAAGGCAGGTAGACAGTGGCAATTCTGCTTGTGGTTCCTAAGGAATTTTTCCCCTTGGTTTGCACTCCCAAGAAAACACGTTTTGTTGTTGACATGCCAGCTCAGCAGGGGGTTTAAATACATACTTCATGAAAACAAATTTAATGAGATGCTAAAAAATCAGAGTGCTGACAGATGTTCCTGAAACAGGCCCATATAAATACCCATTTATTTTTCAGTATACTGCTTGCAAAAAGTTACCATTTCATTTGGGTCACTTATTCTAGTTTTGCAGCCAGAGCTGCACTTTCAGAGAAGTCATGCTGCCTCCATGACAAGAGGATTTCTAAGATTGAAGGTCATCTTCACAGTAGCCCAAGGCCACAGACTGCATGCTTTTATATAGCACCAGCCACACAGCCATAGCAAATTGAACTATGTCAATGAAAGTTCCATTGATTCTTCTTGCATGGGCTACTTGAACATTAGCCCCGAGGATCTGTCATGACTGTGTTCCGAGTTTATTGGAGACAGTCATTAAAAAACAAAAAATCGTCGTCTATATGATTGCGATCTACGTTACTCACATGCTCAAGCTCACAGTTTGCATATTGATTATAGCTTGGCCTTAACTTCCCATCCCCTTTTTTTTATGAATTCTATCAGTAAGTGATTGTTAATTATTTCATTATAAAATCTATTTCTCCCTAGTGAACTCTTGATAATTGATGATAGGTCAGAAATTGACTAGTCCTCTTGGGAAACAAGTAAAAATTTCATCCAGAAATAGAATTAGTGTAGCTTTTCTTAAAAGGAATCTGGCTAAACTGCATTGCTATTACTGTATAAAGAGTATTAGGTAATTTTTAAAGTTTGACTGGAAAATGTCCTTACATCATCTGTTATTCCTGTGCATTTTTAAAAAGATATTTGGAGATTTCATAGGTATATCCAACCTTATTTCCCATGATTATTAGCAAGAATTGAAAACATCTGCCTAAAACTATAAAAATAACAAAAAGTACAGTACTGTGAAGAAGATGATGCCCAGCTATATCAGCCAAGCAAAAGACACAGTATGCATGATTCCTGCATGTATATTATGAAGATTTTGCACCCTTCTTGCATTAAATGCAAAAAAAAATTTATATATATATATTCAGGCTTTTTGATAAACAGAGATAAAGAGTAGAGTCTGGATCTGAGCACTTTATCTGTAATTCTGCAAAGCCGACAACCTACAAAAGGAGTTGCTGACTTTGAAATTATGCAGTTCAGTTATACTAAAGACACTTTGTTTAGCAGAATAATCATTGTTTTGCAAGTTACACCCGATTTATGCCCAGTACCAATGAATGACTAGTTAATGTTCGGATCTTCTACCGGTTTTGAGAACTACTGTTCTGCATGAATTTATATGCACATTCCATTTACATCAAACAGGGAAAGTCTTTAGCAGATAGTACTATGCCTCAAACTTTTTGTAATAAAAAGGTCCTATTGTCACCGAAATCGGGAATAAACCTCGTAACACCAATGTAGTGTTAAAAGGCAGGCATTCTTTATTCACGGTGCCAGGAGCACAGGGAATAGTTTTCCCAAACCGTGTTCCTTCAATCAGTCTAAGAAACATTCTTTTATAGATACAAAAATACATATTCATTATCCTCTATACAATGATTGGTTAAAAATTCTTCACCTAACATGTAAATGACTACGCATGCTCACTATAACTTTCTAAGAATTTACTTCCTTGATCTTTTGGGTCGGAGGGTTTCTTGAGTGGGTGGTCTCTGAGTTGGTGGTTGCGATCTCCCCCTGCCGGAATTATCTTTCCCTCTAAGTTCATTTAAACTTGGCAATACCAAATGGTCCTTCACGGACCGTTAACACAAACACAATTATTCATTCCAAAGCCTTTGTTTCAAGACAGAAAAATTGCCTGCACTATGTTATACTACACCATTCAGACTAGTTACACTGTTCTCTATTTGCTATCAAAGAACAAGACATACTACTCTTAATTCTGATCTTATACAATTATAACGTTACATACTGATTAAATTCTTGATGTTTAAATCAAGATGGAAAGGGTTGGGTGGACTTCTGAGCAGCATTGTTGGTGCATAACGTTCTTATGATTACATCTATATAACCTTATTATGATTCCCACCACCTCGGTTACACTATCACACATTAAAGCATAATTTACAGTACAGATCTCACAGTACTTGAATAGAATTGGGTTCCTCAGGCCCTTCTGTGGACATATGTTGTAAGCATACCTTATGTATTGCAGGATCTAACCTCATGCTATGTAATATAGGGACACTGACATAACCAAGTTGACTTTCTTCATTGAATGCCCCATAAAATTTAGACATTGACAATTAAGATTGATGTTTCTTGTTATATGTTTATTGATTGTGCTTTTTATTATTTAATGGATTTTTTTTCGGTGGGACTGTGTTATAGAAGATCAATTTTAAATATTAACCTTGGCTTTGATAATGTTTTTAGATACAAAGCAAGACTAAATGTTACTGTGATACTTCTGTGGGTTAAATGAATTGATAAATATGTTTGAAATAGTTTTAATATTCATAACTCTTAAAGAAAAATCTAGTGGGAATAAGTGCAAATTATACTGAAAAGGGTGGAAAAGGTTTTAAAAAAAATAAACTTCAATTTAAAAAATAATATTTCTATTTATTTTGAATGTATCATTTAATTATTCCCATCTTTATAATGTTCAAGACTCCTTTAAATTATTACCATTGTGTACAAAGTTATATTCCATATTCTATATTCTACAGTGGTTTTCTTGCAACACTTGAAAGAAAGAACTTAGGTGGATCTTATCAGGAAAAAGTTTTCTTATGACTTTAGCCTTTTTGAGATTTTTTGGGGGAAAAGGTCATGTAAAATTACAATAGAATTTTAAACTCCAAAACATTCATAGGTGGAAAGACAATTCCCCCTGAAACCTAATCTGTTACACTAGAAATAACTATATATTTTAATTCTGAAATGTTTCATTATAATATGTTCATATGTTCGTATGTTCATTATAATATGAACAATCTATATTTGTTTCTCAGTTTAAAATAAAAAATAATTTCAGATCCAAAAAGAATGGGCCTTGCCTTTTAGAAAAAATCAAAATAAAGTATTTTTATACCTTCAAACATTTTCCATTTAAATGCACTGAAAATCAGATACTTCCAAGCTTTTTATGAGCCAACTTTTTCTGAAGGCAAAATTCCCAACTAGTATTTCTAATTTTATTCAATTTTTATAAGATCATATTTAAATGTTATTTATCCTTTGCAGGTTTCGTTAAAAAAATCCCACGGGTTTACTGCAGTACTTTTAAAACCTATTTTTTTGCTATCTGGAGGAAAAATATCTCCCTTGGTAAGATAAATGGCCTGCAAATATCTGTAAATTAGACCAAGATATATAGCAAGGTGACATTTATCAGTAATGCTTTATCCTGCAAGTGATTCAGGCCAGCTGAACAAGTAATGGGCTATTCACTATACGAAGTTTAATCCATTCATAAATTCTTTAGGATATTAGAGAGTAAGTACTCAGCATCTAGCAGGTAGACTTTATAAAAAGCATGTTAGGAAATATTAGGACTTAAATATTCTGAAGTGTGCATAAATGCAGCAATGGGACCCCTTAACTCATAATGATATAGGAGATAAATGTCAGACAAAATGTCACTATGATTCAATGAAGTATCACAGAAATGCTCAAGCTGTGTGGCGGACCGACTCGCGGACTTTGTCTTAAACATTCCTTGGTGCGGAGGCCTGCAGAGCAGAGCTACAGTGCAGGCATAGTGGTAAACATCACCCGGCCTAGACCGGTTTCGGAGCACAAAGGCGAGATGCAGGGAGTTGTGAATCGACTCAGCTTCGTCTCACCTTGACAGATCCTGATCTATGCGGAAATGACTTGGGAGGAGCGGCAAAAACGGCTCAGCCCGGGGAACAATGATAAGAACCGAAACCTGAATGGAGCCTTAAGTACGGCACTTAAGGAGGGCACCGGACAAGCAACGACCCCCCCCAAGCATCCGAGAAGAACGTGCCACGTGGGCACTAAGAACGTGCCGTTCCTCGGGCAACTGGAGTGAAAAAGGCTGAACTAAAAAGTATAAATGGCGGTGCCCACAGTGACTGGGGGGAATCCCCACCACTCAGGAACGACAGGAGTCAAGAGGACCAACGGGACGCCCCTGGATCAACGGGTGATGATGACTTCTTTGTCTCTGTCCCTGCCTGTCTCTCTCCTCGTCTCTTTGCCAAACCGTGAAAGACGTGGTTCGCGGGACTTGTTGGTCTGGTTAGATTGTTTAGTTTAGTATTAAATTGTTAAAATTTGTTGGCTGGTGTCGTTTTACCTTAATTCAGTGCAGGGGGATCACGAATCTGGTCGTTGGTCCCAAGGGGAGGGAGGTCGTCCTAAATGGCTCCTTTCGGGCCGCGACAAGCTGTACTATTAGCTCATGCACTATCTTACCTGAACTAGCTTACTTAGTGCCTTCTCGGGCAACTTTGTGATGTACTTTACCAGGGAGTGTAGATATAACTGAGATTTAAACAAAGGAACTTGGACTTAGTGAAGCTTAAACTAGACAGCAAGGGTGAGAGTAATTAAAACAAACCACCAAAGAACCATTGTGGGCTATATGGGTTTCATCAGCAAAGACTGTATTTCTTTTAAAGGGCTTTTTTCCAGTTCAGCACATTGGTCTATACGAATGAATGTGAACAAAGTCCATGACCTGCAATAGATTCTATTGTAACAATAATTCCATCTAGCTCTCCCATTATTCATCTATGAATATTGTCGGCTTTAAGAAGAGTGAATTCAAAGGCCACGGTCAACTAGTTTTGCTATCAAGTGTAAATATATAATAACTATATTGAGTTTATAGGACCTTATTCATTCAAAAAATAAAGAAGAATTTAAGCCAAGGTATCTTGGCTGAATGGATGTTGGAGTGCTTGAGGTAGAAAAGAAGTGAGCCAAATTGATAGGCAGTACATTCAGGTCCAATGCTGAAGGCCTACCCAAATTATACACTCAGGTCTCAGAGGCTTAGTATCATGCCATAAGCATTTCTACAGTTTACAAGAGCAAAGTCTCACCTCTTTTTTTGAAAGAGAGAAACTAAACAGACTACTTAGGGAGAGATACAACCTTTCAAGATCTGCTTAGGTTTGCACCACTGCTGTATATAAGTAGGGGGATCCCAGATACACAACAAGTTCTGGACAATCTCTAATAGACTCTCTCCTGATCTGTCAAGTTTGCCTATTTATTTTCTTGCTGTCATTGTCTGCCAAGTACAAAGCACAATGAATCCTGGATTGGATGGGGGACCTGATTTCCTTCGTGACATTTGTGCCCATACCAAACACGTTAAACAGCACTGTTCTGTGGGAAAGAGGTGAGGCTTTAATCTGGAAAACAGAATGTCTTGCAAATGAGAGACTGCATTATTCCCAGACAAGCCTGTAGAGCCATCTAGATCAAACATATTATATAGATAGAACAGCATGTGAAGTCACTAATGTGCTGCAGTTCTAGGCATAACAGGAAAATCAAACCTTTAGACCATCGGCTTTAAGCTTCAGCAATTTCTTTTCCTCTTTTTTTCACTGCAGTCACTATTTCACAGAAGAACTGAAACTCAAGAAGTGCCCCCAAAACATGAGTTACTCACGAACAAGTTACTTATGAGCCACACCAAACCAGTGCTCCTTCTTGCAACTTCCCTTCACGGAAAAGCACTAGGAATCCAAACTTGTCCAGGAGTTCCGTGTTAAAACACAGGGAAGCTGTCTGCACCTCAGTCACTTAGAACTGACTCAAAAACTCTGAAATAATCTGATGTTTCTGTTCCTTACAAAACAATTTTAACAGAAGGTGGCAGCACTGTATGTATCCGAGCAGGTTGTGATGGCTGCACACTGCGTTTTTCCGTATTACTGCTCTGCCCTCTCCTGGGACAGCCAGCACACTGTTTAGCCAGTCCACAGCAAGTGATAGCACGGACAAAGCAAACAGTACAGTGGAAACGTAAAACTTTGCACACATGACTGAAAAACCCGCGGTGAATCACTGTATTTTCTTGAATATCAAGTAGGAAAAAACAATCTAAAAAGCAAGACAATTAGAGTACATGTCGGTTATTTACTGTCATTTAGAAGAAAAGTAACATTTTTCTAAAAAAAAAAAAAAAAAAAAATCCATGTTACCACTTCTTTCTTTCAAATATTGAACTTTGAATATTTCCTTTCAAATTTTAAACTTCCAAAAAATGGAAATTAGTAGATATATATTTATGTGGATTTGTAGACAGATTTTACATTTTTTTAAATCCAAAACTGTATGTTGATTATATCATTTATGGTTTGATTTTGACTGACATATATCTTTTTTATTTACTTTTCAATGGAAAGAGGCATTTCTAGGTAATCTCATATTAAACATTGATTCCTGTCCATCCTTACATGTAACAGTTCAAGGAAACTAAAAGTTAGCATTTTAAAATGAGAATGCTTAAAAATAAAGTTTGAAATACATTTTAGCAACCTAAAATAATCTACTGTTCCTAAAGCTACTGAATGTTTCTATGCCATTTTGGGAAAAATAACCCCCCAAAGATTTAGAGTTATTTGAAAGCCTAAAAAGCAAATAAGGTACCCTAATTTGAAATTGTCACTGTACCACCATTTATGAAAACTTTTAACTAATTGAGGAACAAGATCAAAAGTTCTCATAAGTAAAATCTGTTTTTTTTAAATAAAAACTCTTTTTGTGGTAACTGCTTTCTGATGGGCCAGTCAGTCTTTGGATCTGTTCTTTATATAAGTTAAAAAGCGTTCTATTAATAATGCCTGACTAAGTAACTGTCACTTTACAGCACCAATATCCATCAGACAAAATGTGTACAGCAACTTCAATTACAGACATACAAGAATAAAAGTTAGAAAAATAAAACATTTTAAGATACAACATGCTGTTTTCATTGACAAGATCTCTATAATAAACTATAACGTCTCCAGGTGAGGTAGATCTCTTGTCTTTGTGAGTTTTGATCTGTTTTTGATAGAGGCCAAGAACTTCAACAAAAACTCATCAACAGCTCATCAGGGCACAGCATAAGTACACTTCAGGAATTGTTCATTTGCTGTTTACTTAATGCAATGACCTGTTGTTCTGAGGATAAGTTATTAAGTAATGAAATAGGATGATTGGATTAAACTAATTACTTGCTTTGAAATATTTGTACATAGATTCTTTGTCCTTGCCAGAATGAATTATATAATCTAAATGGTGATTTTGCATTCCATTTCACAACTTCCAAAACCATATTTTACCTGATAGAAGGGGTCACTAAAATTGTGATTAAAAAAATAGGTCACATAATACACTATTGCTGTGAAACAGACTATACCAGCAATCACATGCTAATCAATCTAGCCTGAGGTACCTAGGCAGAGGATATATTAATAAGTACAATTGTAATAATAGGTCTGATCAGATTATTTACCAGAACCAATGTTCTATGCAGAGGGATATAGAATCTAGGACTGCAAAGTTTTACATTGAAAAAAAGTATACTGACAAGAAGGCTGCAGTATGAAGAAATGTTTTTTACTTCTGTGAGGAATGAGTGATTCGTGTAAAGAAAATCTAGTGAATATAAGCTTGAAGCAAATGTCATTTATATTGAAAGGAATATATGTAGGGCATGACCATAAACAGGGGAGTGGTGGTAAATAGAAGAAACCATAGTCTTTATGTAACTTCCTGATATGTATAGCTTAGGTAACTCCCTTGATATGTGTAGCTTATGTAGCCTCCTGATATGTGTATGTTAGTTCCTGATATACTAGTGCAAACTCGTGTTGTAGATAACCGCAGAAATGTTGATAAGATGTATAGCCAAATAAGGTAGCATTATATAAGTAGAATAACAGAGCGCATGCACAAACAAAGAGGTCATGTGGAATACACTGACGAAGAGGAGCATCTTCCTCCCAACGACCACCAGACGACCACCTAAAAAAGGATGAAGCATGCGCAGACCGAGGAAGTGGTGACGCACTTAGAGAAGGAGTCATCTTCCAAGAAAAAGGCGGAGAAAAGTGAGAAACGAAGCCTAGAGAAGTATAAAGGAAGGAATTGTAAGAAGTGAAGGTGTGCGTCTTGGTGGAGCGGAGACTCCCAGTGCACCCAGCGCTGTTTGCTTGCCTCTATTCGTTTAATAAATTGTTAACTTAAATTGGAATCCTGTTTGGGACTAAATCATTTATCACACTTCTGTTGAATTTTACTGGTAAAATCAAAGTTAGGAAAGTAAAAGAAGTCTTTACTACAGTATATCTGCTGGGGACTCTTTGTAAACAGGTTAGAAGTTCCCACTGGTCATGGTCCCAATCTGCTCTTTTTACTTTCTGTGCAAGAAGTTAATGGCTCTCTGGATAGGAGAGTACAAGGCTGGTAACTGTTTCAAATGTAATCTCACAGCAGACACAAGCCAAATGAGAAAAGGTTTCTGTGGTACATCTCTACCTGCATTGTATGTCCCATTATCTTAACCCACCCTGACAATTCTGCCACTGTTTCTTACTGTTTTTCTCACAAGAACCACTGAATGAAGAAGACAGGATCCCTAATCAATCTATCATCAACTCAACCGTTGCAGCCTCTAGCACAAAAGACAGAGTGGGATTAGAGTCAAGAGTGGCAGAACTTGTTGGAGGGGTGGGAAAGAAGGGGAGGAGAACAGCCAACATGCTACAGAAGAAGAGAAAGGAATAAAATGGAAGGAGCAGAAAAAAGACAAAGATGTGTCAGAAGCAGCAGATGCTCACCATTGCTGTGCTGCCCCAAACCGGCCCATTCCCAAAGAATATGAAAGACCAGCACTCGCAGGGATAACTGCCATGGATAATTTTTTCAGTAATTTCTGTTCTTGGACTAATTTTAAAGTTGACAAAGGTGAAAGGAGCCCAAGAAGTGAATGAACTTCCCTTTCAATAGTTAAGCACAGCTCAACAGATACTAGTCCTGACCTCCCAGGGTGAGACTTAGGGGAAGGCAGATGTCAGGACACACTCCATCTACTGTTCCTTCTGACACCTAGCCCTCATCTCAGGAGATCTCAGGCTCTCTGGTGAGAGCTGCTCACTGCTGTACATGTGGTACAGACATGCAGCTAGTCCTACAGCTTCATGACATGAATTTTGTTCTCCTGTAGGACATCAGACTTCCACAGCAGTTGAGATACCAAGTCATGACATGAATTTTTTTTTTAGCACAGACTGGAAGGCTGGCATTTGGGGGAGTAAAACCATGCTACTGAGCTGGAGAGCCCAGCTTCTTAGAATGACTCAGTCTTTCCCCTAGACCACCTGAAGATTAAGGTTAAATTAACAGCCTCTGGTATTTCAAATTATAATGTTAGGCATAAAAACTGTAATTATTATCCAGTACTCATTCCCATGCAGTAGTATACATATTCCTCAGTGTGGCAGCAGAAAATATATGGTTTAACCAAGCTCAAATTATCTATGTGTTACACTGATCAAAACTATTTTCAAATTACACTCACAAACAGAATTTATATTTGAAGAGACTTTTAAAAAAAATTTCATTATCCTAGGGTAGAATCTGAGCTTGTGTAAACCCACAAGGCAGCTAAAGGATACTCTTTCTTGTCTCAAAATCTTGGGATCTTTTCCTCTAAAAAAAAGAATTAACGTTAGTTTTATCTATTTAAATTTCTAATTCTTTCCTGAAAGAGACCTCATTTCTTGTAAAATTACTTGTTCTTTTCTTTGGTGTTAACTACAAATTGCACGTCACCTCAAACATTTATCTTGTTCTACACTACATATTTGTGCCTCCACTTGCATGCATTTTGGCTCTAATACATATGCTCTGGAAAGAGTTCTACGTGAAAGCTAGAGTTCTGTTTCGCTTGCAAGATGTTTGGTTATTTCCTAGCTAATGTGAAAGCAAATTCAGAGTCACTTTCTGCTATATCTAAACAAGAATCAATCTGCAATGAAATTATGAGCTAGTAGTGTTAACTATATAAAAATATAAATAAATATATATTTATATATAAATATAAACCAGGTACAAAATAAGATCCTGCACAGCTCCAATGAAGTTTGACACAGCTAAAACACTGAAGATGTTTTGAATGTTAGCTTGTTGGAGTGGATTTCACCTGAAAGGAAAAGGGATCTCTTTTGTAAATATTATCTTTACAATCTTAAGTGAAATCTTGAACTGTGGATAAATAGTTAGCATGATTTTTCTTGCTGTTTTTAAGTATTTTTTATAGCACAGTACCACCTAGAGTCTCCCTTGTTCTCTATGCTGTTTATGTGAGAATTGAGAAGCAAAATTTTTGGAGTTTTTTTTCGTTTGCATAGATAAGACAGACACAGCATGAGAAGGGAAGTGGAGCCCAAAGGTGAGGAGGATGGAGTTCCTTCAGAGAGAATTCCAGACGTCAAAGAGAATAGAAACCAAGTTTCTTCAGTCATTACATTTCTCCAGTACAAAATAAATAACCACTCAAACTGGTATAAAGATGATTTTAGATCTAAAATAGATTTGATCTGGAGCTCTTTTTGCATGCCTGTGTCATGCCATGTCATATGAAAAAAGTTTGTGCAACTATTTCCTAGCCCAGCTGCATCATGAAGTACATGCAAATTTTTCCCTCTGGCAGAGTTATATGCTCCCTCATTCTCATCCTTGCAAGCATTTTCAACCTGGAAATAAAAAGCACAGTCACTTTTACAACACAATTTTACTTTAATTACGCCAGATAAAATTTTCCTTTCTGAATCACTAAATGAAACTATTAACAACAGCCATACAGAATAGTCAGTCTAAAGATAAACATGCCAATTTATTGTCTAAGACTAATTCTTTTCACAGGCACCAAAAATAACCAGATTAAAAGAATTAAAAATATTTTAATCTTTGCCAACATAATGTTGTGTCTGTCATTATTTAGCATATGTCATGCTGCCTGATCATTTATGCTATTTGCAGCCTGTGAAAACTCCTGGAAGTTACAGAAAAAGGTAAATAGGAACAGAGTGACTATTTAGCAGTCACTGCAGATAATCCAGAAGGACAGGGCCTCAGAAAATTGTTGCCGCCATTCAAGGGAAGTAGGGGCAGTGTTTCTTGCAAGGTTTCCACCCACACCTTTTGTCTTCTCTCTGTGTAACAGGAAGGAGCATTATTCATGTTAATACAAGTACTGAAGTGCATTCTTTCAGAAAGAAACAGATCTCAATGGAATTAAGCATAATCCGCTTACCTTCTTAACAGAGTACAGACTAAGTGAAACACTGAGTAAGCTTTCCTGTGATTACATATTTTATTGACAGGTATATGATGAATATATTAAAGATAAATTTTCTATTTCTAATATGATATGAAATTCCTCCCATGAATTTCAAATGATACATGCATCTTTTAAATTACCTTTTAATTATCAAGGACAAGATTTATAGTTATTGGTAATTGCTAATTTGGTAACAGATTGTCAGGAACACAAAATAGAAGAACCAGTTAACTTGTTAACTGCCTTTTATTCCATTTCAGCAATCTGTATTTGTCACACTCACTTCAACACATTCCAGGCAGGAAATCATGTGTATATTTTTTATGATGATGATTATTTACTCTAGCATAATTTGTGAAGTTAGTATATAACACCACACCAATGTTCTTTGTGTAGAAAAATACACTATTTCTAAAGAAAAAAATAGATAATACAAATAGTTTCTTCTTTCTAATTTATTTTAATTAGTAGAAATTTTAACAATGTTAAAATGGTTAAGAAAAATCATTGTTAAAGATCTTGTCTTTCTCACTAAAAATATTAAAATCAGGGATAAGAAACTGGGTGAAAGAGACAGAGAATTTGTCATTGCATTTTATTGTTTATTCACATAGTTGTGATTTAAAAGATATATCATGTTTGTTAGGTACCATGGTATTTTTTGGGGAATGAAAGCAAAAAGAAGAAATTATATGAAAACAGACACAGAAATTACTCTTCCTAGTACTGATTCTAAATATTGAGTTGGCACATGGGTAATTACAATAAATTGCCATAAATACACTAGCTAATATTGTCTCATGATAATCACATCATGTGAATGTCAGGTAATTTTTAAAATATGCTTAAATGTAGATGGAACAAAAAAGAAAAAAAAAATCACTCCAAACACCTCACCTAAAATTAATAGCTTTTTAGGAATAGCTTATTAACTCCTATGCCCAGCAGCTCAGTGTTTTTTAAAATTATAACTGTATTTTGAGCTCATTATTATTATTCTGATTACCAGAAAATCACATGAAAAGAGTTTGGGTCCAATGGAACTCTCACTACCACCCCGATCTGTTTCATGATATTAGCTAAGGATATTAAATAAATATTGAGCAAATGCAACATCACATTCTTAAATTTCAGTAACCTGAATATCAAATGAAACCAATTCTTATATAAAGAAGTGAAATAAAATAATGCCCTATGATAAGAAATGCACTAAAAAATTCCACAAGTTTGGCCTTTTAGCATGTCAAACAGTGAGATTTTATATAGGTCTATATATGCAGATACAATATATATTAATAAAGGTGTATAACATATATAAATACTATATACATATATTTTATATATGTGTGTATGTATGTGTGTACTTGTGTACTATGTACATGTACATATACCTAAACACATTTTTATTATTATGATAAAAGCCTTATATTACAATCAGAGAATGAAACAAAGTAGCTTGGGAAAAAGCGCTGTTTGAAGACAACAGATTTAATTGCACATTTCCCCAACCAGATGTCCAACCAAGAAATTGAAATACTGAACGATTACCACCAAAGAGGAGTTTTTTAACTGAGACTGAAGCATTTTGAGAAGCTGGATCAACGCTTCTGAAATATTGCCTGGATATTAATACTGCCCAGAACAGCTTTTCTTTTCTCCTTCCTCAAATGCCTTTATAAGACCTTTTTGAAGATTTAAGTAGAACTGTCTGGTATATTCCTGGGGGTATGTCTGGTTTCCAGGTTCTCTCAGCCCAGAAAATGTCATTGTTGTGGTGAAGCTCTAATGAGTAAATTTATCTTGGATGTAGAAAGACCTGAGAAACCCATTTTCTGCTGTCTTCATCATTTTTTCCTCAAACAAGTAGTTGAATCGGTTCAGAGGTGGTTGACCAAAGGTGTTGAAATAAGGGCAGGGATCTGAATTTGGGTCTCTCATGTCCTATGCAAGTGTCTGGATAGCAAAATTTTGGGGCAGTTGTAAGATCTCTCTTTGATAAATGTGTTACACTTTGGATCTAAGAAGCATCCTCGGTGAAAATATTGCTTTTAGAAGTACCTTTCTGCAAAAATCTCCTGCTTTGACAAAATTATGTTTGTTGCAAAAATCAAAATAATGGTGAAGAAATCCTAAGCAGTAATACTCATTTATTTGTTGTGATAATAATTTTTATTATAATAAATATATCCTGAAAATACAGGAAAAAGTGTATCAGTTCTGCAAAACTTCAATAACAGGAGGTCTTTGCTGTTGTACCAAAGCCATAAGGTAAGGACCATCATGTAATAACTAAGCAATCTGTGGTCAGTAAGCAGACAGGTGGTTTCATGAGCTTTCCTGGTAGCTGGCTGCCTGTGAGACTGTTATGAGACATTCTGGATTGGGTTTGTCAAATAAAACCAGAGGAAATCTCTTTTTGCTTATTAGACAATTTTGCCATCCTGGATTCCTGGTGCAGACAGACATCTCTTCACAGCTGCAGCTGTCTACTGAATAAAGGCAAACCAACATGGGTAATGTCATCACATTTTAGCACATTCTTATGGAATTAAATTTCCTTCCCATTTGAGGAATTTCTGTCACACAGAAAGACCACAGCCATGGCACAGTTCCCTGAAGGGCAGACAAACTTGCTAGTCTCCTAAAATGTCTGCTAACATCCTATGAGTGACCCAAAAAGTACAGACCCATGGAAGGTTTTTGCAGAATCAGTTACCTAACTGTAGAACCATTAATGCAGATTGAAATAGAATGAGCGTTCATATTTTGATGAACATTGTGGTCATCCTGTGCAACCATGTTATACCACATTATGCATTTAGAAAAGCAAGTTACAATTAATTTTTGCTTGCCAAAGTTTTCTCCTAAGTCCAGTATTTCATACTGAACAATTAATGTAAAATTACTAATATGATGTGTTCCATTATGAGATCATTATTTTCTGCAGTTATTGTACTAGTTTTCTTTGTAATTGCAGGTTAAAAAACAAGTGCTTTTCTGTGTTTGTGAGCGCCTTTGATTGCCCACATTCTCATGCTTCATTTACTCTTCTATATTAGTACAACATGAATATACAAGATCAGTTTTTTAATGTGTCTTACTGATAAATAAGTTTCTCTCTGCATGATATTTTTTCCTGTCAAAGAAGTTATAATTATTATTTTTAACTCTCTTTTATGTTAAAATAAATTGTTGATGGATATTGGTTTGCCTAGGTTTCATGAGAAGTTGAAAAGATGATTTAATATTTTCTATTTTCAGTGGAGGAAAAGGCTGGAAGAAAAATGACAGCATTCAAAATGTCTTGCCATTGCTAGGCTGAGAATCAGTACAGTCTGATGTGTTGTTTTTCTTACTTTTATTTGTTTTTGGTTTTTCCTTTTTGTATGACTATGTCTGAATTTAAAAATAAACAATTAATCTAAAACCTCATTAACATAGACAACATGATTTCTCAGTCTCAGAAGCTAACTTTTAAATCAATAAAAATCGGACTTGTGATGGTCTGCAGCACAGTCACATACTTTCTCCCACACTCAGTTTGTCATCTTCAAGTTTATCTGTAGGGGGCAGTAAGTAATAAGAAATGGCTAATCTCTCATTTTCTTCAAATACCATCAGAAAAGCTGCAAGGAAATGATTAATTTTACCAAGTCAACTAGAAGTCCAGTATGTGAATTATAGCCCTTTATTGTGTAAATTTGTGTATGTAAGCAGAGAGCTTATCTGCTATTATTCTAAAAAACTGCATAAATTATTGTCCTGATTTTTCAAGCTATTCAGATTTCTCTGTATGAACATTCTCTTTCTGTACGTTAAGGGAAGTGCATTATTTTCTGCATTGCCTACATGATGTGCAGCATGCAAACGCACAAAAGGCTATGGACCATGAAGTGAATCTTCGTCAGTCTTTCTCTAGGTCTCACTGCATATAGCCAAGAGGATCTTTTCTTTAATTCTTGTGGATGGCATAAAACGTGAATATTAATAGGTGAAAAGAGGAAATGAAATTCAAATGCAAGATTTTTCCTATTGGTTTTGATTGCTCCAAGTGAAAACACAAAATTCAAATATGAAGCTACTATAAATAATAACAAATAAAAGACAAAAATATATTACTAGATCATAGTAGTGAAAAAGATATTAACTGCATACACTAATTGAAACATCAGAAGTGACTTAAATTCCCATTTAAGCACAATGTTGTCCTCTAGCACAGAACAAAAAGTAACTGAATTTACAGATTGAAGTAGTTGTGCATTGGTGTCAAGAAAATATTTAGAATGCAGTATTCCGTAGAGGCTACTTTTTGTGTCACAGAGTATCAGATTCCAGTGTGTTAGATGGGAAACTATTTCTCTGTAGGGTTTCTGATGCCAGGATATTCCTCAGGGGGTTGTGGGGCCTTCCATAAATTTAGTATTTACTAGCTATTTTACCAAATATTTTTCGTCACCATCCACATCTCTGCACGTATGTTGACTCCACGTTCTTTCTAAATCATATTTCAGTTTGAAAGAGATGCAATCACTAAATTCTGCATACACAAACAATATCACTTCAAGTCACCAGAGGGCAAATACATGCAATGCTCTGTATTGGTAATTCTTTGAAATAAAAGACATTCAGTAAATACTTCCTTAGAAGCCAGTTCTGATATGTTTTGTGTTACTACTCTAATGTATCTTAAGTTATTACTCTCCAATCAATGTGGGTGCTCTTTGAAGAATCTTACAAGTCTTTAGACAATATAATTGTACCTTGAACAAAGAAAACACATAATTATTTAAAGCAAGAATATCTAGTATT
The DNA here is from genome assembly GCF_000687285.1 of Phaethon lepturus. Lineage (NCBI taxonomy): Eukaryota > Metazoa > Chordata > Aves > Phaethontiformes > Phaethontidae > Phaethon > Phaethon lepturus. Next base: position 7,340 of record NW_010537196.1, on the reverse strand, counting down.
TAAAGGATAAAGCTGGACATTGGGACATTTTGATTAATTTCTTGATTTGCTGTAGACCTCCTGTTTAGCTTTGTTGACCTTGCTTTTCCACTGTATGTTAAATCTATGACTTGTATAGGTGTTTGGAGAAAAGAACTCATTGGTAGATATACCTGGATGCTTCAACAGTAAGGCCCACACAAACATCTAGAAAATGCATACTTGAGCAACAGGTTGGCTGTATAAAAAGACAACACATCCTGCACGGTAACATCATTTGGAAAAGATGTTTTGGATCACAAGGGATATTTAATTGCTTTTAAGTGTAAATTAGAAAATATCGAGAGCAACTGATTTGCAGCATAGTTAAAACAGCAAAATTGGAAGGAGAATGTACTATATTTTTCATTTGTAAAATAATTCATGTAAGTTGTAAAAGGATTCAGTGATTGCTCAAAGATCTCACATTTGAGAGTTATAAAACTGTTATTGAAGAACACATATTTTTGTGTTTGTATATTATTTTTAAACTTTAAGTTTTATATAGTTTATAAGCTTTATAAGTCACAGATGAACGTGCAAGCAGAGTTTCTTAATCACTAGTAAAATATACTTTTTTAGTCTCCTGTGACAGCTAGGTCATTCTGTCACTAATGAAATGCACTTACCTCTAGAAAACAGCACTGCAGCTGTTTTGCCATATCTGTAACAAAAATCAGAAGAGTTTAGCACAAAATCTCAACTAATACTTTGTGAAATTTAAATAAGAAGAGAAGAGCATGAAAATTTGGAAGAGAAAATATGATTACCTAGAACCATACATTCAGCTCTCCCTCTTTTACAAAAGGGGACACAAATTCTTTTGTGTGATCCAGAATTTGTATCTCACCTGAGAGAAGACATTTAGACCAGTAGAATGGCCACTAGCATCCTGCTGGATTATTGATGCATTATAAAGAGGGGAAGAGGCATATAGTGAAATCACCAAATCTGCTTCCCAGGGAAGAGATCACAACACATCATGAAGGGCACTTACATTAGGACAGATCAGTTCTTCCTGTGAAAATTCAGACAGATGTGACTGAAGACATCTGTAATCAACAGTTTTGGGGAAGAATCACACTGCTATCTGTTCTCTTGCAGATTTCAACTCCCAGGACCATGCTAGTACTGTTATCTTGCTGCAGAAGTCATAACAACAGTATAAAAATTCAGTAACACCTATAATTCATAAGCCTGACCTCAACAAACTGTGTCCAGCAGGACATTATGTAGGCTTGACATATGTTTGTACTTAAGCACAGAGATGGAGATCAGAATATTGCAGAGCAACTATAAAAAAATGCTACTTGTCCAGATCACTTTAAGCTGACAATAATCTGTCATCATGCTCTCAGTGCCTTGTTTTCCACGTTTCCATTCCATGAATATGCTTATGATACTGTTCCAGTCACTGAAATATCATAAAATGGAAATAGCCACCAAGGCCTTATTGAATAAGACAAACGAGTAAGGAAAACATTAATAAGTAATTCAGAGTGAATTTTTTTGTTCTTTATGTTAACAAATGTTTTCATTTTTTAACTGGCCATACTTATATTATTCACAAAATTGGAAAACTTGTTCATTTTACTGTGGGCCCATCACATCAGTGATTCTGGGGTTAGCTTAGTGACAAGCACCAATCACATTTCTTTTGATGTTTTTGGCAGAAGAAAATAGATGCTATTCCAAGGCATCCTCTGGAAAGGACTGAGACAACCTTTCATGTATTTGTTTGTTTCCCTTTGATTTCCAGGAGACAGCGAAACCTCACTCAGAATCCTTAAAATTAATTAGTCCCCAATCTTTCTTAGGCCCATCAGAAGCCATCTTTATGTTTTAGTTTTCCCTGTCCACCTTTTAATATTCTGTCATTAAAATAAAAAAAATAATTAAAACATACAGCCTGTGAAATAGTAAAAATATATATATTTCAAGAACAATTTTTTTTAAGAGCTTGGCAGTAAAACAGATATATAACATATAAAAAATACAATAGTATATATTTATTACAAGAACCATTATTTCTTATATTCAGTGCAAATGATATGACTTCTGGTTATCACTTCTATAATTAGTTTTAAAAAGAAGCAACTTTTATGTCCAAGAAGGAAAATCACAGCAGAAGGCTCTAGTCCTCATTCAGTCAAATGTTTGCTGTCTCTGCCTTGGTTTGTCTGGCCTTACCATGCCCACATACTTCTGCAGATATGATAGTAGTATGTTAGAAATTACACAAGAGCATTATAAAGCTGAAGGTGTTTGTGCTATAACTAAGCAGGAGAAAAAGGTTGCAACACCCTTGTTCCATGGCAGTGCTCAGGCTTTCAAATAAGCACATGTAGTAAATTTTAACTCCTATATCAGGTAGTGAAGAAAGCAAAAGGAACAGGGAGAGAGGTCGAAGTACATGATTCCCTGAATTTTTCAAATACAAAATTATTTCTGTACGGTCAGTAGTTAGGGAGCACAGACCTTTTCTAAAGTAAGCAGTTTAGTCTTCTAAGTGATGCCTGGGACAGTATGCTCTCCACTATCCTCTGCTGTGGGATCCTGGCTAAGCTCTTTGACTCACTTTTACAAGCTTTTGGAGTTCATAGAAGCACATAATGGTTGAGGTCAGAAGGGACCGCTGGATGTCACCTTGTCCAACCCCCATTGATCAAGCAGGACCACCTACAACAGGTTGCCCAGGACTATGTCCAGACAGCTTTCAAATATCTCCAAGATGTGAGACTACACAATCTCTCAGGGCAACCTCTTTCAGGGCTCAGTCACCCTCACAGTAAAGAAGTGTTTCCCGATGTTCAGAGGGAACTTCCTGTGTTTCAGTTTGTGCACATTGCCTCTTGTCTTGTCACTTGACACCACTGAAAAGAGCCTGGCTCTGTCGTCTTTGCACCCTCCTTTTAGTTATTTATTTTATTGATAAGATCCCCCCGAGCCATCTTTTCTCTAGGATAAACAGACCTAGATTTCTCAGAGTTTTCATCAAAGGAGAGATGATTGAGTCCCTTAATAAACTTTGTTAGATTATGTCCATGTCTCTATTGTACTAAGGAGCCCAGAACTAGACACAGTACTCCAGGGGTGGCCTCACCAGTGCTGAATAAAGGAGAAGGATCACCTCCCTTGGCCTGCTGGCAATGTTTTTCCTAATGCAGCCCACTATAGCATTGGTTGCCTTTATGGCAAGAGCACTTTGTGGCTCATGTTCAACTTGGTGTCCAGCGGGACCCCCAGGTCCTTTTCTGCAAAGCTGCTTTCCATCTGGGTGGCTCCCAGCATGTATTGATACATGGGGTTGATCTTCTCCAGGTGCAGGACTTTGTATTTCCCCTTGTTGAACTACATGAGATTCCTGTCAACTCATTTCTCCAGTCAACTGAGGTCCCTCTGGATGGGAAATCACCAAAAGGTGTATCAATCAGTCCTCAATTTTATGTCATCTACAAACTTTCTGAGGGTCCACTTTGTCTCATCATCCAGATTATTAATGAAGATTTAAAACAGGATAGGACCCAGTATTGACCTGAGGTTACACTGCTAATTACTGGCCTCCAATAGATATGATTGCCATGCTCTGGGCCTGGCTGTTCAGCCATTTTTCAATCCATCTCAATGAAAAATCTTCATATTACCTATAACAATATTTCATAATAATGAATATTTGTAGAATATCCCATAGTTTCCTATAGTATTTTGCAATAAATATAAATATGATCAAATTAATTTTGCCATTGCCTATTGTGAATGCACACAGATAATTCAGAAATTAATAACTTCAACTGTCATTCATTAAACAGCTTGCATCAGGCTTAGCAATTCCTTTTTGGATTCAAAAATGAATGTATTAGTCTAAAAGGCAACAAGCCAAAATACACTCATGTTGTATAAAGGACTTTCCTTTTGTTTTCTTCTAGTATAAATGACCTCTGATCATCCTATAACCTCCTAAATTCTCTTTGCCAGATTCTCAGCTGATGTAGAGCATATGAAAGCAATTATCAAGTGGCTTCTCTCAGCAGGTTATCTGGCTATGAAATTGTCAAAGTTAGAGGTAATTTCCAAGGACATACTGATTTTCCCATACTTTAATTGGCCCTTTTATAGAACAGTGATATGACGGGCAGGTATATGGCAGATTAATTGCTTAATGTCAACCAAAGTAGCTGCATGTGTGAAGTGATCCTGATATAAAACCTGCACCACCATAATAGTGGATTTATGACCTAATGGGTTGGTCCTATTTCTGATGTCCAGAACTATGTTATAGAGTCAGTAAATCAATATAATACCTTTCTAAAAGGGAAATGTTATAGATATAAATGCTATTAATTAGATGTAATAAGTCTGTAATTTATTTGGTAGAAATTAAGGTAGCACTACTGCCTGTTATTAGATATGTCTAAATGCCAGTAATTTTCATTCAGTGCAATGGAAAATCCGAATGGCTAATCCAATGGCTTTAAAATAAGTGGTTATTCATTTTAACTAGAGATGGAGAAGACTGTGGTTGGAGTTGAGGGTCATAATTTCCTTACTCTTTATTATGTGTTTTAGGTAATGGTCTGTTATGTAGTGTATGTGTATCTAAAGTATATCATCATGTTTTTATTTCTCCAGACTCTGGCATAGTACATTTCTGTCTACCCTTTTGATGAGTCATTTCACTTTTTGTTACCCAAAGGACCATCATAGAGTATGATTCCTTGTCCTTTATAATGTGAGAGGACCAGATATTCATTGATCAAATGCCAGAAACAAAGCAAGTTCAAAAAAATGTTTCCTCTCTGTTCTTCTATGTATGACAGTGTGCTAATACAAGAGACACTGACAGACATCTTCTCCCTTCCATTTGCAACATTCCCATAAAGAAAGAACCACTACACAAAAATCACTGGTTTCTGCTTTGAAATTTAGGAAACACAGATCAGACCATGATGTTTGTGGCTGACATATATTTATAGAAGATGAATAATGGTGGCATCACATAAAAAGAGCTACTACTGCTGTGAAGCTGTGGGTAAGACACACACCAAGTTGTCATACTGTGCATTGGATATGCAATGAAAACTATCTGCATGTACAGCTGCAGTGACAAATGCAAACTAATCCTCACTCCGAAATGAAAGAGGATAAATAAACCAGGAAATCAGCAGCAGTTTTCAACTTTAACCAAAGCACTCCAATGTGACTTTCTGCAGCCTCTTCATAATAGACTACTGCAACAACTCAAAGTGCCTCCAGGGTGCAGATGGTCACAATGAGGGCTGTGTTTAGACAATATATTAACACAATCTAGCCAGAGGAGGAAATATGACCCATCTCCCCACTGAAAAGCCAAGTTATGGGAAGATGATAATGTCACTCTCTCACAGTAATAAAGAAATTTTGGGAAACGAGCAGAGAGTGTTTCAGGTCACAGAGGGCAGTCACAGATAGAAACTCATTCTTGGATCAGACTAAGTACTAAATTGTTCTGAAGTGCAGGCACCTTGCTAAAGGTATTAACTCATCTATACCATCATCTATGACATCCGCATGCCAAAAAACAAAGGAGTGTAACTGCTGTCTTCAGGAAAGAGGGATCAAAGTGTGGCACTGGTGGGAGAAGTTAATTTCTGAATCTCATGAGTCAGGACAAAGATAACATCCAAAGACTTTCTGTGGTTTGGGAAGATAATAGACAGTATTGTATGACTTTGCAGTGTATTATCTTACGGTGCATTAATTTTAATCAACACACAAACCGCCAAACTCCATCCAACAGAGTTTAACAAGTGTTTCCTGATTCCTCAAGTAAGCAAGTGCTTCACCAATGATACATCTCCACAATGTAAAACAAGTGCAGGTGCGTAATTCTTCACAGGAAGACACATTTCCCAATGCATTGTTGTAAAAACAGATGGTTTTAGGTGAACTCATTTAATTTTTACTACTCAAAACTACACTGAACATCTAAGGTTGCAGCAATGAGTTTATAAATGGTACTCATTCTGGAGTAGGTTGGAAGCAGATGATACTCTTTGAAGGACACTGAGAGAGGATATGAAACAAACTCTCACTGACATTCAGCACTACCACATGACTGGTTATCTGCTTTTAGGGAGTGAAGAAGATACAAGAAAGGGAGTGTCTATGAGATAGACTCTTAGCACTGCTATTGGCTTTGTGAAATATCAGTAGCATCCCTTGATTAAAGCTATTGGGACAACACGTATAAATACCTAAGACTATTGCTTCACTATTAAAAGGCGGAAAACCCAAACATGTTGAAGGCATGATTATTATTTCACCATGGTTCTTACTTCACATTACCTAAGCTAAGTGGTAAATAAATGATAACTTAAATTTTGACTTTGGGTAGCAGGTAAAGATAAAACCCCTGTGTGAACTGCAAAATGTGAACTGCAAATCACCATACTTGACTTAAAAATCACACACTTCCACTTTGATTCATCCCTTCATTCAAGTAATACCAGCTAGATCTACATTATGAAATGTAGAAATGACAGCTTCCCACATCTACTGGCAAAGCTATGTCAAGAATCATGTGTTTAACTCTATGCTACAGAATGCAAAGAAGTTATATATTTTTTTCTAACATTTTTCATTGGTTTCCTGCGGGAGAAGGATGGACTTCACAACTCTATGAGAGTTATATTCCGAAGCCGTTTATTGTCTTGTCTGACTCCAATATATATCATAATTTTCGCTTTGTCACTGTACACACACTCATGATTGGTTACAACTTGTTACACATGATGGTGACAGTTTCGCCCATGGTTTTACCCATTTTGCGGGTACCCAATGAGTTCCAGAATCTGTAATGACACAAGCATAACCTCGTCCCCAGGTTAGCAGTTGAAAAGGTCCTTCCCACATATTCTTTTCCAAATTTTTAACTTTTACTTGCACATTTTGTGTAAACTCAAAGAGACTTCCTGTCATTCCTTTTACATGTTTTATTATGGGAGGTACTGTTTCTCCTTCTGCTAGACGCAAATAATTTAACACATATAAGGCTGTATTCAAACGTTCTTGGGGTGGTGTGGTAGCCTCTCCCCCTTTTTGTTTTTGCAATAAACACTTCAGGGAATGATTAATTCGTTCAACAATAGCTTGTCCAGTTGGGGAATGCGGTATTCCAGTAACATGCGTCACTCCCCATTGAGCAAAAAATGGTTGGGTTGACTGGGCTACATAACAAGGACCATTATCGGTTTTAATTTGTAGGGGTATACCATGGGCTGCGAATGCAACTCGCAAATGCTTTTCTGCAGGTCTACTAGTTTCTCCTGTTTGTGCAGTGACCC
>NW_010537195.1:1049-23777 GCF_000687285.1 Phaethon lepturus | reverse complement strand
TGATTGGTAATAAATTAAATTAATTTTTTTTTCAAGTCAAGTCTGTTTTGCCTGTGATGCTAATCGGTGGGTGATCTCTCCCTGTCCTTAGCTCAATCCACAAGTGTTTCGTTGTATTTTTCTCTCCCTTGTCCATCTGAGGAGGTGGTGGTAGAGCGGCTTTGGTGGGCACTGGTGTCCAGCCAGGGTCAACCCACCCCAGGCTCTCAGCTGGGATGACTGGGATAATACAGCCTGAGTAAAATAGATGCGAAAGATAATGTAGCCCAGAAGCGTTTACAGAAGGAACTTGAGTTACCTAAACTATACTCAGGTTATCTCAGGGATGTCAGGGAACCTGTATATCATATATATTTATGCATCAGACATATTTAAGCACAACCCTACTTCTGCGATCTTTTCAAAAGTGTGATCTAACGGGGGCTGGCTTTTGGCAAATCTCCAGTTGCTAAACCAGAGCTTGCTTATGGTATGAGGAGGAGAAAAAATTGTATAATTAATATGCCTTTTGGAGCACCTATGTTATTACTTAGTCTTATGTCGATATTGAGGGCTGGTGGGAAGTGTTCAGAGCTCTCCCCTTTCAGCTGCCATAAATCCCCAATGAAATCCCGAGGCATGAACAAGGTGGTGAACTGCGGCTCTCTCTGCTCACCTCCTCGCCCACCCTTGACTTTGCAGCGCGTGGGTAAGAAGGCTCCTTGGGGAGCCCTGCGGCATGCATGGCATCGAGGGAGACTCCACCTGTGCAGGACGGGGCGGCAGCCTGCAAGGCTTCATGGGCTTCGGACGCCATGGCTGCGCCTGGCGGTGCGTTGTGCCGGGGCTGTGCTGTGGCTTTCCTTCCAGTCTCACTGCAAAGGGAAGGAGCTCTCTGTTTGCTCTACCTTAGGGCTTTGTTTCACTTCCATCTTCGTCCACGGAGGGATGGGGCGGCGCTGCCATGATGGCAGCCACTGCCGGCAGGTTGTGTTACCTTAGTGGCTCTTGACATCAGGAAAGGTGAGTCTAACTGGTTTTATCCATCTGGTCTTCTGGATGGATCAGGCCATTTCCCTACCTTTTTCCATAGGATGAGCAGTCTATTCCTACCCCTTCCTCATCAAGGCAGTGAATTCCAATTTTGCCTGCACTTTGGAGAAGACCTGGGACCATGGTTCCTTATCAGCATGTGTTGCCGTAATGTGCTGGTGGGCATCAGCACAAAAGAGGTAACAAAAATGGCCAAACTCATGAAAAAGGTTATAATGTGGGTTTTTTATTTTCGTCTTAGCTGCATTTAGAAACATGGATACTTTCACAGGACAATGGAGCAACTCAGGTCAAATTTAGCATTTCTAGATGTATCTCTAGTTGCCTACAATGTCTAGCATAGTAGTACCTGCACACTTATAAGAACATGAGATGTGGGACTCGGAAGGATCACCTGGATGCATGCTTGTGACCCTTTGTGTTTCAGGCAGCAGTGACATGCAGCCACCCCACATCCACCCCACATCTTCATTAATTTAGTCAGATCCATGTGACTGAGCAGTGCTTTGTGTCTTGTAGTCCTTACTGGAAGACTGTTCCAGGCGAGAGCTTCTCAGAGGGTTGTCTTCTCTCTCTAATTTCTCGCGTAATTTATCCCTGGCCTCTTCATACCCATTTGTTCCTTTGCCAACATTGTCTTTTAGCTTCAATAGCTCAGCTGCCTCCCTGGTGCTTGCCCCTGATGTATTTATAGACAGCAACCGTGTCTCCTCTCAGCTTTCATTCTGTGGCCTAAATGAGCTTTTTTAGGAGATGACTACCTAGGGAGCAGAGATGTGTAGACACATCTTGGCTGGCCTGACAACGTCTGGTGCCCGTGGCAGCCCTGGGGTGTCAGGGCAGAGCAGGCTGCGCAGTCCCAACAAAGAGCCCTAGGGAAACCTGGGCAGCCGATGTCCCTGCCAGCATGTCCTTGGTGGCAGCACACGAGTGTGATGATGCCCGAGAGGTTGAGTCCATGTTTTGTGGTGCAGTCACGTTGCCTGTGTGCTACATTGGAAAGGATGCTGAGGAATTGCTAACAACTCAGGAAGGAGCTGTGCCGATGCTTCAGGAGCCATGCATAGCCCGTTGGTGAGAGACCCCAAAGTCAATTGTTTTACTTTTTCCCTAAGACATTTAAGAAGTGGTGCAAGCATGAGACCAAACTGTGACATTTTCATTTGGAGATGACTCTACCATAAGTGACTCAGCTGGAGAGGTGGTGTACTCTCTACCTGTAGATGGCTTTTAAAGAGATTACAGAAGCCTGTTCTGTTCTCTCCAACCTGGAGCATGTGGATGGAAAAAAGGCAGAAACTGTGGGAGCAAGAGGTTGCTGTCCATCTTTGACTTATTCTGGTGTCTACACACAGGTCTCCAGACAAGGTCTCAAGAGATGGAGAGTGTGGCTTTGCCACGGATATGTTAGGTGACCTTGCGTCAGCTTTTCCACCCCTCTTTGCTTTCTCATAATCTCTTTGGCCTGTAACCCCTCTGGGGACACATGGGCCCAGCGCACAGCTCAGCACCACGGGAGACCCCGCTCTTGGGGTTTCCAGGAGCTTCTCCAGCAATGCTGGCAACTGCTTCCTCCGTTGTTTGTTGTTCCCCTCTGCCTCTGACCCAGCTGCTCGCATTGCAGAATTTACAAGGGTTGATGGTATCCCATGGGAAGGAAATATAGCTGCATTTTAGCTTATTTTTACGTGGTTCTCCTACTCCACCTATGCTTAGGACTTCTGTGAGATCTGTCATCACTTGGCAGAAAGAAAGGAAACAATGAGTCTTTGCCTGAAAGCGAGTTTTGTTTTGCAGAAAATTTTGATGAAGTCAAAAGTCTTTTCGGGTATGTCAAAATAGAACTGAAATTGTTGCAGCTGAAAGTGGGAATGGTAATTTGCTTTTCCCATCCCGGTTTGTTTCTGCCACCTGGTTGCCCATCCTCATGTCTCCTTTTTGGTTGCAAGCTGTTCTCATGGTGCATTCGTGGAGATGCAGTCTGGCTGCGTCTCCTGACCCTGCAGAATGTGGAAACTCCAGGAGAAAACTGCAGCTCCCATAAAGCATGGCGACGCACATTTCAGGTCCGATGGTTTGTGTGTGGTCAAAAAATTTCAATTATAAAAATAACATTTTCTGGGGGAAGGTTAAAACAGTATTGATGGGCATGTGGCCATACATGGACAAGAAAATCCACCCTAGTTATGTTCACCTGGCCCCTATTGCCATGTTGTAAGAGTATTGGATGCAACCACTTTGCATGTGATGTGCCACTTTGAGCCTTGTCTGTACCCTAATACAAGGGCGATAACTGTACATGCTTTATTTCAGGAGTTATTGGAGGGTTAAGGTGAGGTGCTCACACAACTCTAAGAAATATCACAGTGAGGACCAGCTATAGAAAGAGCTCACATCCAGTGCAGGGTTTTTATGAAGTAAAAGTATTGGAGGAGATGATTTCCACTTTTTATCTGTCTTGTATCTTCCTTTGATAGCCAGTCCTGATATCACTGCCCGATTCTCAACCAAATGAGAAGTCTCCAGTTCTGCCTTTCATGCCCTGACCAGGTTATCAAACTTCTTTCCCGCTGGCAAATTCTGTGAGATTCATGTTTTTCTTGCCTTTGGCAGCAGGACAAACTCCAGAAACATTTCAGCACATGGAGGGAGGGTAGGGGTTGACGGAGACCAGCACAGCAGAGCCAAACCCTGGTGGCATGGACACACATGTTGGGTAGGAGAGATGAGCTCTCCTTCTCCAGCATGGTGACATCAACCTGGGGCCAAGCCGCAGCACTTTAACTCATTAGCAACAGTGGGAGCCAGTTGAGGGACCCAGACTGAGAGAAAATTATCCCATTTTCCAGATGGGGCTCAGCAGGGTCAGATGTTTTTCACAGGGATGGGGGACAAGATGGTTTGATCTGCTCCAGCAGCCAGCGAGGTTCTGGGAGACACGCATCAGTGTGTGCGACCCTGCGGATATGAGCTGCAAACAGCCACGGTGCCGGGGCCCGTTGCGCCGTGCCCGTTGCAGTGCTGTGACCCACGGGGTCGTGCGTTGTCACCACTGGAGCACAAGCACGTGCCATCGGCTGTGGAAGGGCTGAGTGCCGCACCCTGCTGGAGCCGCACGAGGGTTTCCAGGCAGAAAGCAGTTTGTCAAATTGCTGTGCTTTCTTTCTCCTGACCTGCATGATCGAGAGCAAAGTGGCCAGGCCAAAAAAGAAACAACCCAAAATAAGAAAGGAGGAGTGAGGTTATAACCTTCTTGCTTGCAGGAGGGGCTGTAAAACTGCATTTGAGGAAGCACTTGGTCCTTCCCGTCGTGGGGCTGCCTGTGCTTACTCAGATTTTCAGTGTCTGCAAGTATGTGCTAGAGGGAGTTGACCATTGCATTTTTGTCAGCTCCCTCCTCAAAGGCAGAACTTGACGTTCCTGCTTCTCTTTTTCTCTTATTTGTCTCCCCCCGCCTCCCCTTTTCCCCTGTCCACATGACAGTCATAAAAATATAATGGAAACAATATGGGAATAGTCCTGGTTGGAGCAGCTTCCTTCTGGATGAGAGCCGTGCGCAGAAGCTGGGGAGGCTCTGAGATCCCTTTGGAAAGCCACCGAGGGTGGGTCACGGTGTCTGTGTTTCCAAAACCGCTGCTGCTGTGCTAGGACCGTACCGGCGGAGCAGGGCCAGTTGGGTACCAGGCACTGGGCGTTGTGCTGGTGGGATAGGAAACCCCAAGATGAGGTTATTATATTTAATTTGTTTTTGGTTTTGTACTGAATGGCTTTTTGGGGCAAGGCTGTGCAACCATCAGAGGGTGCTAAAAGCATCCTGAATCCTCTCCTCTTTCCATCCTGGCCGCGGGGCTTGCGGGTCCCTGCCTGGCAGGAGCTGCTGTGGATGTGCCTGTTGACTGTAGCCTACCGGCGGCTGTTTGCAGCCAGGAAGGACAATATGCTGATTGCAGAATCCGGTTTAATTACTCACAGCACATGCCATTAAAAGAAATTGGCTCGGCTTTCTCAAGGAGCAACACGTCTGAACTGACTCACCTTCATAAAACTTGGCTCACATGCTAATTAGATGGCTTGGCTTAAAAAGATTGAGCCCCTATTCTACTACCAGCTCGTAGGACCCGGTGTTATTTAAAGATCCTAGGTTTCCTTATATAAGAGTTCAATTGTTTTTTCAACAGAAAAAAAAAAAAAGACCCCAAAAAGAGAAGAAAAAAGAAAAAACCCAACCCACCCTTTAAACAGAATATAAATTTATACATCATTGAGTTCTTAATTTTCATGGAATTTCTCTCCCCCTCACAGACAGAAGTTGTATATACAGGATTTTAGTATTTCCTCTCCGGCTCCAGCCCCAATTTGAAGGACTGTAAAAGTTTGAACCGATTCCAATAGCGCGTGGTTTGCATGGTCTCTGCTACGCTGCAGAGTCAAAACAGCCCACACAGTAACAGACATGCAGTAAATCTTGGGAGAAGTGTTTCCTTTCTTCACACACACACACACACACACACAGAGGATTGAAATTCAATTATAGTTTTAAAATAATACTGAAATTTGGAGGCAGAAGATAAAAAAACAAACAATGTTCCTTGCAGCGAGGAACCCGGCGTGTTTTGAAGCGCTATCAGGTTTCACCGAGCTTGGAGCTGATGATAACATGTTTATCATATTCTGTGGTCAGGCTAGTTTGCAAACATGAACTCATTATTAGTGAATAATCATAACACTTAATTGTCTTTGGAGAGAGATTTAGAGTCCCCTCGCATCGCCTTTTTTTGCTTATCCCATGTACTTTTTCACAAATCTTGGGAAGAACAGAATGTAAAACTGCAGATCATCAAATTAGTCTTTAATAATACTGCAAGACCTGCGTGCACTGCAAATACACAAAATCCTTCATTCTCCTCTGCTTTTTCTCTCTCTCGCATATTATAAACAAAGGAAGAGAGCAGCAGGCTGTGTGCCAAGTCTACCCATGTTTTCTTTTTATCTTCCCTTCCATTGCGCTTTTGCCTAATTATATCGCGGTGCCTGTAGGAGAGGGGCTGTATCATCAGATATTTGCAAAACGCTCAGCAGCGGCAGCAACGATTGTCGCACCCAAATCCGTCCGCAGGGCTTTGCTGGCTGAGTGCGAGGCACGTTTTAGTAACGGAGCGGCGTTGGGTCGGGGTTTTCTCAGCAATGCTCGTATTGACCCCGCAGCGTGCGTCTGGGCTGAACGCCACGAGCCGGGACGGATCTGTCCTCCTCTGTGAAGGAGGCTGAGTTGTGATTTGGGAGAGGGGAGCAGCCTGTTTTGTGGGAACCGCTGCTGTTTGCCCTGCAGGAATGAGCCCAGGCTGGGTGTAAAGTCTTTCATTTCTCTCCCAGGCAAAGAAAGGCTGTGAAAAGGACCCAGCTGAGACGTGCGTGAGAGTTGGGGAAGAGAGATTGGACTGGGGAAGGGGAGAACAAGGAGAGGGTGCAAGAACAAGGAGGGCAGCAAGAAGGTAAAGCCAAGAAAAGGCAAACACAGCTCAGGAGCCCAAGAGACCAAGCGGCTGAAACATTTCCCACTCTGAGCTTTGGTGGTTGAACTTTGCCTTGGAATTGGTTTAATGATCAGGTGGAAAATCCATGCTCCCCCTGGGGCATCAGAATTTGTATTTCAAGGGTATTTCAAGGGGTAGCTCAAGTCCTGCTTTCTCCACAATAGTATGGAGTGTTTCTTGCTTACAGGTGTTCAACTGCCCAGCAAACCCCAAAAGCCAGAGGAGCTGGGCTGTGGAGGCCGGAGATTCAGCCTCTGCCACAGGGTATTAAAGTGCCTTTGGTTGATGCATTTGTAGAGCATGTGGAGAATTAGCCAGGGGAAGAGAGCAGATGAGGTGTGGAAAGCGTCTCCTTGCACGGGAGGTTTGCACCTCTGCTTGAAGTTGCCTAAGAAGTCAGGTCTATGCGATCCACAATTTCAAAGCCTGGTCCTGGTTTCCAGTGCCTTTACTATCAGAGTTTGAGTTTGGGCTTGTAGCTGAGCACAGTTCAAGCCTGCGTTCCTGTAAATTCAGATAGAGCAGGCTAGAGGGTTGGTGCAAGTCAGTGAAATATGTCCCTGACCGGGGATTTCAATAGCGTGCACACTCCGAAGCAGCCTGTTGCACAAGCCTCTTTCAAGTCACATTGCCTGTGGTTTTTAACTGGTAACCAGCTCAAAGCCCAGGGATCTTTCCAAGTATCCCGGATATGTTTTGTACCATCTTTGGTCCTTTCCCTTTCCTCAGCAGCTTCCTTGCCATCCACTTATTACCTTCACCTGAATCACTTGCTCAACGAAATTGGACAAAAAGGCAAGGTGACCTTGTAGATGTTTTGGTTTTTAACGGATTTGTGCAGACTGATAGAAGGGAGAGGAGGGCCCTGGATTATAGCCCTGGGGAGATGCTGTGCTGGCAGTGCCACAGCATTTTGCTGCTGGGCAGCGTGCGTAGGGCAGCGCCGGCCACGGCATGTGCCTCGTCTTTCCCAGCCGGGACAGTGTGGACGTGTTGTAGGGGAAAAACCTTCAGGAAAACAGACTTCACTGGGTCTGCCATCCCAATTTATTTACCTGTAAAGTTACAAAATCCGTCACTTCAGTACATCTTAAAATATATCTGTTTGGGGGTTGTTTTGCTTTTTTATGTCCTCTTTTGAATAACCCTTTGACAAGATTGGAGAAAGACTCTGAAAGGTGCTTCTCTCAAATTGCTGATGTATAACCCTAGATGTGGCTCCACTCTAAGACCACGTTACCTGATATACTGCTACAGTTGGCTACACTGACACACGACAGTATAAAGCAGCCTCTATTTAATAACCCCTATTTCGGGTGTTTGGAGCAACATCTTCTTTAGCCCCACTGGAGCTTGTGCATGGGACGGATGAGCCTACGCCAACACACCTGAGCTTTCACTGTTGCATCCAGCTTGCTGTAAGTAACTTACCCAAAATTTAGATTGCAAATGCCATAATCATTGGAAAAGCACTGACTTGATTTTTTCCCCACCCAGTTCATTCACATATTCATTAGTGAAAATGCTTTCACAGCTGGCAGCTCAATATAGACAGGTTTCCATGTGTCCAGCAGCTCTGAGAGTCCCAGTGGATATGTACTTGTCCGAGACATTTTGGGTCACCAAACAGACAGGTTACTTCAGTCACTGCGCATTAAACTTCTGAGAGCCTCTAAACTGAGGGTTTGCTGTCAAACTGGTATGGGATGGGCTTGGGAGCAAGGACTTGGTAGTATTTAATCAGAGCACTTGCAAGTAAGAGCCCAGAGCCATTACGGGCTTCAGGACAGCTATGAATCTGAATGGTGGGGAAAATAAGTCCCTTCACTAATGAGACAACATTATTTTTTTTCCTGTTCAGAATGATGTCCATAAGATATTGCCTGGGGCCAGAGCTCTCAACTACTGCATGGGCAATACAAGCGAGGAGGACTCTGTTATTCAAAGTCCATTTAAAAATACTTTGATAGCTCACAGGGAAGGACAAATTAGCTTAATCTTGCCAGCTCATAGTGGTTTTGGATTCTTTTCTTTTTTTTTTTTTTTTTTTTTGGTCCCAGGAGACTTTCACGCTCATCCAAAGGTGCGAGCTGGGCACCCTGGAGAGTGGTTTGGGCAAGTCTCTTACTCCTCAGAGGGACCATGCTGGGTGGCAGCTGGGGACTTAACTTCTAGAGAGAGTCTTTTGCCTATTAGACCTCTGTAGGTGACCTACCCTAGCTGAAGTGCAGCATCACAGACTCTCATTTTGCTTCCTTTTGAGTTAAATCGAGATACAGGCAGGGCTGCTGCTGCAATGACTTTCACTATTACAGGTCTTGTCATAAACTGCCACCTGAAGGTGAAAAATGGCTTTTTGTGCCAGAAACACAGGCTTCTTGTCACTAGGTGGGATTTCTTCTAGTTGCTTTTAAGCAGAGGTCTCCTCGCCTCCAAATAAGGAAACCACCTAAGGTGGCATTTCATAACCACTGCAAACTAGTGGTTTGGAGAAAGACCTTTTATAGGGATGAGAAGCTGAGCTGTGAGAAACAGATTTTTGTTTGTTTGTTTGTGTGTCTTAGTTACAGAACCAAACATTTGTAAAAAATTTAGGTTTTGCTCCAGCCAAGCTTAAAATTTTTAGCTCTCTTTCAATAACCCAAGAAATTAAAAAACATTCCTGTGTCAAGCCAAATGTTCTTTTGGTTTAAAGCAAAACATTTTATTTTCAGGCGTTTTGTACAAAAAGCAAAGAACCAAATAGCCCTGTGGAAGTGGTAGCTGCCTTATATCCAAAGGCCCATCTCTTTGGGCCTTTACCCACAGTGAAAGGAACTTAGATGCAGTTTCCTCCCCCACCGGTGGAGGGTCTAGCTTCAAAACTCAAAAGCCTAAGGCAATCAGTCCCACCACAAAGCTATATGATACTTCAGCAGAGGATGTTCTTCAAATCTACTTCTTAGAGCTTTGTATGACAAAACCCTAAAAATCCTTTCTGCCACAGGAGACTATGGCTTTCTCTCTCTAGCCTGTAGGTTAGGTTTCCCAATATTCATGTTTATGTATGAAAAGTTTCATAGTGTCAATAAGAAAAACCAAAAAATCCCACCAGAGGTCTGTAACAGGGTGACTCAGATGGCACATTGCAGCCCATATTGTGTCTAGACTGGGAGTATATTTTGCCCAGACCTCAGCAAACCGTGATGCTTCCCATATTTCTGCAGGTGGTTTTGTGTCTCCTACAGGTCACCTTCTCTTGGGGAGTATCTGAAGATGGGTGCTGCCATCTCCAGCAGTAGGAGGTGGTGCGTGGTTGCCAGCTGGCCCATGAGACCTCACGCTTCTCCTGCAGAGCTGACCTCAATAAGACAACCCACTGGGCTTTGGTAATGCTTAATTGTGTAGCTCTGTCCTGTGGTCTGGTGGTTTGGGGCAGGAAGATGGGAGATGTTCAGATCACCTCAGGAAAAGGAGGAAATTGAAGTGGGGTCCCTCATAGTCTAAGTGAACGTACGAACCATGAAGCTATTAGATAAAAGAAAGGGGTGTTGATGTGTGTAAGGCAGAAACAATCATAACTGCATTTTTGGGTAAATTTACTCTCCACTGAAAATAAATAGTTTGGCCTTCTCTGCTAAGAAGTCACAGTCTCCCATTCAAATCTTCGGGTTCTCTGTTCACAAAATGACCTTTAATTGTGTTAAAGACTCTGCAAATATCTGTTTAGGGGAGAGCGGTAGCCAGAATGGAATGGCTCCTTACGTAAAGCCGAGAAACATGAATAGTTCAAGGCAGCTGCAGGGATTAATGCTTTGCAGGGCGGCTCTTTGTCTTCGGCCATGGAAAGGACTGGTATTTGGCACTCTGTTTTGTTGCATATTTTATGGTCTGGAAGAGGTCTTAACATCTTTTATAATGCAATTGCTCCACAATGGCTCTCTCCAGTGAGGCTGAGAGCTCATTGGTAGGACTGAATGAAAACATGCGCTATTTTTCTTTTTTGTATGGGTGTTTGGGACGGGATGCTCTCCACCAAGGAATTTTTCCAGGTAGAGGTAAAAGACTTGCTTCTGTGATCTGAGATTTCAAAGGTCATGAGATTTGGAGTGGGGTTGTGAGTTTTGGCAAGATGACACGTGTTTTTGGTTTGGTTTCCGCTTTCAGAATGGGAACATGCCGATGTAGTGAGCCATTGTCCCAGGGCACTGGGGGCTGACACCATGACCAGTGCTCTGCGATGCCGGAAGTGGGGATACAGTAGACACCACCTTAAGATTTTCAGCAGTAGGATCTCTCACTCGTAGTAAAAGACATGACCTTGAGCCTTGTAGGATGATTTGACTTCTGTGGCCAACTGCTATTGTATGCTCTAAGCTGGTGTGCAGATTGCTGCATTTTAGGCAAACAGGAAATTTCTGGGTCATATGTCCTACCTGCAGAAACTTGCTACTGTACCAGTTATTATTCCAAATTTCCTTCATGCTGCTTCTTGGATTTTATTCCTTCTTTCTAGCATATATTGGCTATCCACTTGTTTATTACGATGGCATTTCTCTTTTCTGTCTCAACCTTTTCTTCCTAAAAACTTGTAGCGTGTCTGGCCACTGCTGTTGTTGAGTTGGAGGGACAAATCAGATGCACTCTCCTTCTAGGCTGTAGGAAATCTGTAGAGATGTGGTCCCATTTTGAAACTTGTGTGGAGGGGAAATGCACATTCTGTGAGATCATCCACCGTGATATCTGTTGGGAGGAACTAGAGATGCCATGAGCCATGCTCAGCTCACCCAAACCCTGTCTGACAGGAAAAGGAATTCCTGTGTAATAAAAATTAAGATAATTGCCTATGAAGAAATGTTTCATTGTGGAGGGTATTTTCATACACATTAGTGGACAGGAGGTCAAATGCAGAGAACATAAGATCAAGCGCTGGGAGAGGTGATTTTGTTTTTCTTCAAATTACCATTTTGTTTTTTTCCATAGATGCTGTTGGGTTCTGGGGTAAGTCCCCACTTACTTATCTGGGGAAAGTTTAAAAGTCCTAAAAACGGTAGGAACTCTGAGCAAAGGGAATGTCACTGTTCTCTCCACCTCTTCCACATCTATTGAGGAAACTATTCCATATGTATTGAGGAAGAAAAAGGCTTTTTTCTTCAAGCATCTCAAAGTGCAGAGCTGAGTAGCTTACCTTGCCCCATCTGACCCCCCAGTCAGGAGAGCAGCACCTGGGCAGGGCCAGACCTGCTCATCTCTGGATGTGAAGACAACAAGAGTTTAAAGGAGTCACAGCTGGTTATGGAGATGTATCTGGTCCTCACCCTTTATTTGTTCTGATCCTGCCTGAACAAACTTCAGGTCAGGGGATGATGAAAGTAAAATGTGATTTCTTGTTAAAGAAGGAAAATTATAAAAGAGAAAAAGGCGGGAGGAATGAGAACTATTGTATGTGCAAGATTTTGGGGGGTTTGTGGCTGGTGTAAGGGCAGTTGGGTGGAGGATGAGGGCAGAGCTGTGCAGAAGACCCTGCTTTGCTCTTAGTCTTTCACTTCTCTACAAATACATGTAAGCTCAGGACTATTGAGGTTAGACTAATAGTAAAGTTTGCTAGGAGAGGTAATGGGGGATGCATTAAGGGGGAGAAGAAAGTATGAGAAGATGTCTTAAAAATTTTCAGAATGAGAAGAGATGCTCTTGCTGGTGTTGGCCACAGACTTGGCAGACCTTGGCTCTGTCCTGGGGACAGCCATAAGGCACATATTGACAATTGTAAGATGCAAATGTTTCAGCTCATACATCTACTGTGCGGTTGTAGCAGGCTAGGAGCATGTACACTCATCTGTCAGCTCAAACACCAAGCCCACCACTATGTTCATTTGTGAGTGCCTGTACATCTCCATAGACTTCCAGCGTGGTGCTGGCCACGTCATTTCTTCAGAGTGGTTCAGGGAAAGTAGAAGTCTGTATGAGACAAGAGAACCCTTTGACTGAATCCCTTGAGCATTAGGGAGCCTGCTCTATCAGTTTGAGTGCCCTGGTTTCGGCTGTGATAGAGGGTCTCGTACAGTGCTGTGGTTTGGATTTAGGATGAGAATAACGTTGATAACACCCTGACGTTTTAGTTGCTGTTAAGTAGTGCTTACACTAGCCAAGGACTTTTCAGCTTCTCATGCCCTGCCAGCGAGCAGCTGGGAGGGGGCACAGCCAGGACAGCTGACCCAGGCTGGCCAAGGGGGTATTCCATACCATATGACGTCATGCTCAGTATATAACCTGGGGGGGGGGAGGTGGGGGGCCCTGCTGCTCAGGAGCTGGCTGGGGGGGTGGGGGGGGGTTGGCAGGAGGCACTGCGGCTTGGGAACTGGCTGGGCATCAGTCAGCCTGTGGTGAGCAATTGTATAGTGCATAACTTGTTTTATATACTTTATTATTATTATTATGATTCCCTTCCTTTTCTGTCCTATTAAACTGTCTTTATCTCAACCCATGAGTTTTACTTTTCTGTCCTGATTTCTCTCCCCCATCCCACTGCAGGGTGGGGAGTGAGCAAGTGGCTGTGTGGTGCTTAGTTGCTGACTGGGGTTAAACCACAACTTTGAGGTACCACATGAAATACATTAGGTCTCCATCTGGTAAATAATCCCTGTCTTTCCACCAAAGGGATGTAAGAAGGAGATAAGCAGGGCGCCTTTTGACCAGAAGACGTTATCTTCTCATCTACTTTGGGTCTGCTAAAGGCCAGCACTAGCACATTAAGAGAAAATATTTCCAAGCAACAATTCTCTGTTTCCGTCTGCAAAAGAAGGGCAGTGATCGTGAGGTCAAACGACACCTCATGGTGGGGATCCACACAGGATTAGCAGAAGCCCAGATCTGAGCTTCCAGGCAATGTATTGCTGACAAATGGGATTCCCAAACACTTAGACTCATTCAGATTTTGATCTCTCCTTTTTTAATGCAGTAGTCCAAGGTGCCCTCAAAAGAATATATTTCACCACACTGCCCTTCGAGAAAGTCAGTTTGATATGGAGGGCCCTTGGACCAAAGTGTCGTCTGAGCAGCAGCGGTTGCCTATCTGCTCATCTCCTTCAGCTGGACAGTGCAGTCCAGAGAATGTTTTTTTCTCTTTATCTCCTACTTGCTATTATCTCTTCCTGTTCGTCTTTGATTTTATCAGCTGAGAATGTGCCTATGTGTTGTCTACAATGGATTTTTGAACAAGTGCCTTTTGGCCAGCTGGTACTGTTGGCATTTTGGTGCAGACTGGTGAGAAGAAAGAAGAAGGAATTGGATTCAGGACTCAAAAAAATGAAACCACCTCATTTTTCATCCCCTTTGATTAACTCGCTGGTTTATTTGCCTGTAACAATGACAAATGACGCCACCGGCTGATGCTATCACATTTGGCAGAGTCAGCCTAGTTTTGAACTCTGCAATTAAAACTCTACATGGGACAGATTTATGGTAATGTTTCACGAACTCTTGGGGAAAAAAATGTCTTTGACAGATACAAGCTAAGTGGGAATCTGAAAGGTTCTTAACAGCAAGAACAAATAGTTCCTTTATGTCCTGTCTATTTACTCTGAGCTACTAATATCCACTAGTGCTACTCACTATCATGATTGTAAGACGTCTGTGTTTTAGTCTCATTTTTTTGTCTGTTTTACTGTCAGTCTAATCCTGCTCTTATTTACACCAGTGTAATGGGGAGCACTTCCACGGAAATTAACTGTGCTGGCTTTACACTAGCACAGGCTCCAGAGAGGCTTAAAAAGCCTTGTGCAGGCAGCTGAGGGCAGGTGGTTGCTTGTTGAAGGAGAAATCTCACCTTTCGTTTAAAATCTGCTTTTCGCCTTCATGACTTTTAGGAGAGGCTCTCTCTATGCAGAAGGCTCAAACCAAGAAAGCAAATTAAAACTCCAAATATATTTTCCCCCTTTTGTTATTTTTACCTGGGAGGTGGCTGAGAAGGTGTCTTGTGGCTGTTGATTTTCAGGTCAGATACTACTGAGTGTCAGGTCTTTGCAAGGAAGTGACCCCACGTCATGCTTGTTCCATTCATTAATGCCAACAGAAGTTTTGTGTGCAGAGATGCTCTGTGTGTGGGATGGACCCAAACCTACTCCTTTCCTGAATCATGTCTGCTGTGTTTTACAGCCAGTGGAGAAGAACAGACATCTCCAACTCCCCTGAACTACTTGAAATGCTGCACTAGGTGTCCGTGAGTCCCACCTAGTGTCCTAAAGGCCAGTTTAATCTCCATCACGGCTATAGCAAGTGTGGTCAAATTTTGACCCTGCAAACTCTGTACCCAAATCCGCATGTCCCTTCAAGCCACAGCACATAACCCATGTCTGGGAAGATGGGAGAGGAAGAAATCTTCAGGAGAAGCTCCGGGCATGGCTCGCAGGAGAGTAGACAGTTCCCCTGAGGCACTGCAAGATGGGAGCAAGAAGACCATTGGGACATTTTCTTGCCTACCCAGACACAGAGGAGTCAGAGGTGGTTGTGTTCAGATCCACTTTGCTGTGAAACAGCTCTAATAAAAGTAGGGATGTGATCACCTGTGCTTGCTGGTGCGTGCCATGCTGCCCACGAGGGAGGAGGATGAGTCAGTAACAACACACCTGGTCCTCCAGAGGAGATGCAGGCAGACCTAAAGGGCCCTGCCTTTGCCATGAAGTCTAAACTCATGGATTACCAAAGTGAGTGGCCGTATTGTAAGTCTGACCTGTACAATGCCATGCACTTGTCCATCCCTCCCCTCCCACAGGGCTGTTAGTAATTCATTCTGCACATCTGCTGATGCTCCTTGTCTCTCTCTGCTGCCCATGGCTTTTGTTTAAATGTTAATACTGCATGTGCTTCCTTTTATCTGGAGATGAAGATGGATTGCTGTGTCAGGTTGGATTTAAATTCATTTTGCTGTTAAAAATTTGTAATTATATTGAAAGGCTGTATGAAGTCCAAGGTCTCTCTGGCTACTGTGGTTAATTAGCTGCTACAGATATTGTGCATTCAATCAAATCATTCTCACTGCATTAAATTAAGTTATTAAACATTTGAAATAGTTGAGATATTAGCAATGCTTGAGCGCTGGAAGGTCACACACTTTGTTACTCATCTAGGCCAAGTGCTGTGTGTCGGGCAATTTAAGTGCAAATGGATTTGCAGGTTGAAGAGCCCTCTGAGAAGGCATTTGATAATAGTTGGCAGATTTGCACAGACACTGAGAATGTAGTTAGAGGCTGAGACCTTCCATGAAAGCAATGAGTTCCTCATGCAGCAGATCAAGTGAGGCCTGTCCCTGCTTACAGGCTCCACCAAGCAAACAGCGTTCTTTAGGGACCTATTGAAAAGTCCCGTCTGGTTGTTTGAAGGAAGGGAGAGTATTGCACCAAATAAATTCAGATAGGTGTGAGGAGAGAGCTTTGGATGACGATATGAAATTGGGCTTGGGTAGGGAACTACTATATATAAGTAGAAATATATGCCTTTGTGCTGCTACTCTGGAAAATGTTGGTTTTTGTCCTTGTCCTTCTTTTCCAAGAGCCTTGTCTCTCACACCATCCTTTGTGCTAGGAGGTCCAGGTGGGTCCCATGTCCATTGGCACGTGCTGGATGTGTAACTCATGCTGAGCCCCTCACAGTCAGAGCTACGCCATGCTGTGATGTGCTGTGACACCTACGTATCAGAAACCCCCAGGGGAAGACTCTACCTACTCAGGTCAGTTGGACCTGGCAGGGAGCTTGCAGGGTGGAGACAACACTATGCTGGTCATGGTGGTGGTGGTGTGTTCCCCAGCTGCAGCCTCTTCCCCTTCTCTTAACCTGCGTTGGTCCTGCTACACCACTAAATGCACTGCTGGTCCCTCCCAAATAACTCCAGTTCCTCTTCCACACATGCCAGCAGCCCAGTTTTTCTCTCCTGTGTTTGGTCTCTGCTCCCTCCTGTGCATGAGCCGTCCCTGCTGGCAGGCAGCTCTTTGCTGGGAGAGGAGAACTGGTTGGAGATGCTAAGGGCCATTTCACATGCAATCAAAAGCCTTAGACAGGGAGGACATCTCTTGAAGGTGCATCTGGTGGCACAGACAGGCAGAAGAAAGCCCCTGAGCTGTGGGCCAGGCTCCCTCCAGTTTGCTTGGAGGCATCATGCAATGTGACTGGGACAGTAGGTCAGGCAGCTAACACAGATGCCATCATTTTAGAGATAGGGAAACTGAGGCAGAAGGTTATACAAGGTCACAGACAACGGAAATCTTCTCTTTTCAGGGAACAAGCCCAAAACTTTTCTGTCACTCAAAGTCCACTTCAGTGCTTTATTGCGGGTACTAAAGGCAGCCCTCGGCCCCTCTCTGCAGGGTTGATGCTGCAGCGTGGGGTCCATATTTCAAACCAATGCAACAGATCCTCCCTGCTTAGCAGCTCCCACCTGCTGCCTCCATGTCCCTGGGCAAGGGAGGCAGCAGCGAATACACAATTCTCCAAGAAAACTGCAGTATTGTACCAGGTGCTCCCCAGAAATCAATATTGCTATCTGCTGCTCTGCAGGAATGTGGCGTGCTTGTCTTCATTGATCTTTCTTCTGGAAAAATACAGAGGAGAAGAGATTATTGTTTCTCTCTCCGCTGGACATGTGCTACCTCCCAGCCCCGCAGCCTGCAGCTGGTTTTCTTTGTCAAATGGTTTTGGCTTCACCGCCGTGATAATTACACAGCTGGGCAGTGGGAAATCCCGCCCAGTAGCTGACGCCTGCCTAATCGCTGCTGGTTGTGCTCGGAGACTCGAGGACCTGCTGTAATAACACCGCCACTTAATTAGTCTTTTCCTGAGCAACAGCTTTGGAAAGCAGAGGAATTGCAGCTTCCTAGATCCCCTTAACTGTGTGAGTACACAATGGGTGAAAACAGTCCTGATAAAGAGCCGCGGAGGGAGCTTATGCAGCTGGATGTCAAACATTGGCCCTGCCTCAGTTTCCCCGTCTTGGGTTTCTCACTATCTGGTGTTGAGACAATCCAAATAACACCCGTTCCTGGGCATGGTTTATTATAAGGACATTACAGTTCAAACGTCAGAATGAATCTATATATTTCCTTCTCTGCCAGGGCTGCCTGGCATGTCAACCACCCCTCAGTTTGTGGAGCTTTCATCACGAGCAGCCCCAGCTCGCCTTCCAGGCTAACCGCTCCGCTTAAGGGCCTCTAAAACCAGCCCGTGCTGGTATTTTAGCTTGTTTCTAGGTTTGTATTAATGACAGAATATCTCTTCTGTATTCGGAGGGTTCCGATGCATGACTTAACAGTGAGCTGAATCACAGTAATTTACTGTGCCTTTGCTTTCACCCTGTTGCAACTGGGAACCCTTTTGCAGAGATTTAAAACTAATTTATTCCCCTCGCCTTGCTTGTCTTGGGCTTAGGGTACAGCACTGTTAACCATGCCTCAGCTGACAGGCAGAGGTGCACTATGTCAAGGCTTAAATAAACTTTGCTGAAAATCAGATTAAAAATAGTGTGAGGGCCTTTATTATTCAAATGCAGAAAAAAAAAGAAAAACAAACCCTCATTTGCTCCTCTTCCTCACTATCCACCCAGCCCTCTTAAGACTTCATTACCCCCTTCTTCTCACATGCCCCATGAGAACCTACCAGCACCTCAGCCCCTCCTCCTTATCCCTGACTTGTCCTCAACTCCTGACAGATACCTTCATCCTCATAACCAGCCCCTGACCTGCCTCCTCCTCACCCACCCATTTCTTATTTCTTCCCTTCTCCAACCCACCCCAAATCCATCTCTTCCTGTCATCAGTTCTTCTCGTGGCTGATCCTTTCAATCGTTCTGCTCAAAGCCCTCCAAGTTGGCATTTTTGCTGCATGGCAATCCCATTTTTGCCTAAATTTGAGACTCTTCACCTTCCCTTTCCATTCTGGCATACTCTCCCACTTGCCACTGGCATTTCCCTCCCTGTGTTCACCTTCCTTCCCCTGGCCTTCCTCAGAGAAGTCCTAGCTCTGCAAGGGTCATCAAATACCTAGTTCAGTCCCTCAACCAAAGCAAACATCCAAACAGACCTTGAAAGCAAGAAAAGAAGATATTTCCAGGAAAAAGGCAGCCATAAGATGGCTGTACTTTGTTCTAAAGACTCCAAGATATCTTAGATTTAATTGGGCAAATAATGGCTCTTTCAATGGCCATTTAATGGGAGATTGGTTGCAAGACTGAAATTCAAAACCTGGTCCAAATTCACATTCACAGAACTTCAGGAAGTTGAGAATTGTTATTATAGTTTGGATCTCTGTTGTAAAAGTGCAGTCTAAGCTCTGGCATTCAGACTCCAGTCTGAATGTCCATCACTTCTGTGCACTTTCTGGTTTCAGTATTGTGTCAGATCAAAGTTGTCCCTAGAGACAGGGTGCAAACATCCTCTCAGTTTTGACTTGGGTTTGCTCTTCAGCTCCATCTCTGAGTTCAGTGTGTGGGGTAGAAAAGTAGTAAAGTTCTTAATTTTCTTTTTAGTCGCTAGTATTGTGTTTGTGTTAGAATTCCATAAAACTTACTTTTTCCTGTACATTTTTCATGTCCACTTTTCCTATGCCAAACTTTGAGTATTAATGAAGACTGTATCAGCCATGTATGTTGTGGAGCTTATGGTGGACTCAGGGCCAGCAGCTCTAACGAACCTGTGAGTAAATGCTGTTTGGATGCTTTGGATGACAGGTACCAGCACCTTCATCTCACAGAACTATGGACATAAATGTGGTCCATGTGGTCCTAGTCCAAGATCTACTGAATTTAGACTCAATATACTTATTTTCTTTTGCTATATTTTTTAATTTCCACATAGATAGTTGGTATTTAATAGAAAAAGCTCAAGCCATTCCCACTTCAGAGTTGTTTGTCCTCAGGAGGGTCAGCATGGCTGTACCACAGCTGTAAAGCTTGGCCATGTGGTGTTCAAAACCAGACCATGGTCACAGTCCTGAGTCCCATGGGCAAGAAAAGTGAGCTAGGGAGAGGAGATAAAAGTGAGGGTGTGATAGTCCCTCTGAGGGATCTGCTTACAGAGCTGGATGAAATTGTTCATTCAAAACATTCTTTTTGCCGAAAATGCCTTAAAAAAAAAATCAAAAAAATTCTGTGGGAAATGTCCAATTTCAACAACAATTTCAGGGTTTTCATTGAGAAAGAAAAAGCTTGAAAAATGCACAGTTTTTTGGCAAAGGAAAGCTAAGGAGTTTGGCGAAAACCCAAAACAAAACCAAAACCAAGAAACCCCAAATTGTTTTGGTTTGTGGCCAAAATGTTTCCAGTTTTTGATTGCCAGAAACCAAACATTTTTCAGTTTTTGCTTTTTCAATGAAAACCCCTGAACTTCTGCAGAAAAATGTTAAGATAAACTTTATTCACCAGTAAGTGTTCTCCAATTGTCTTTCACAGGAACAGAAACCATTTCTGGCTTTACCTTTTTCCTCCATGGATGGACACATGTGTGACTGTGGGACTGCGATGGCTCATTTCTGAGCTCGCTTTGTGTGTCAACCTGAAATGCAGCATTTTCTCTTCCTGGCTTAGCTCCTCCAGCCCTGGCCACCTGCCCATTGCTGGCTGTCCATGGGCAGGTTTGAGTATTCCCTGCAAAATATTTTGGACCTTCATCTTCCTGAGATGTCAGTAGCATCTGAAGATGGCAAACACATTGCGGAAGTAGCTGGGCATCACGCAGGATCTGGCCCTGAATAAAACTACCTTCGCCTTGGCAGGAAAGTCAGAATTATGCAACACCTTTTGGCTTCTTCACTGTGATTTTCCAGACTTGCTTCCCACCCACCGTGCCTGGGACTACACCTGTCTTAGTGTGCATGTTCTACATTGCTGTGTTCCAGCTTGGATACAGTCCCTTAAAAACAATTACTTCATGTGGCAGGTCTAGTTAACACCCCTTTGCAGCTCTCAAGCTGCCTCTGACCCTGCAGATGCTAAGTGTTAGCACTTGTGCTCTAGTTGCTGTGATTCTCATCACTTCAGTGTAGACAAGACCTGTTTGCACCTCGAAAGCTTTAAAATCTTTGAAGGGGATCAGCTATGGAGGGTTTGGTCGTGGCGGTTGTTTTTTTTTGTTTCCAATGATGCTGAGTGGAGTATCTGCCAATTACTTCACTGGAGCTATGTGAGATGGGCATCCCTGGAAGCTCAGCTAATTTTTTGCCCTTTACCACCCCACTGAAGTCATCACCAAATATAAAGCCAGGCCCTTACGGATTTTCTTCCCCGTTTCAGATGTGAAGGTGACCAGCTGTTGACTGAGCATTGCAGAGATCTTTGGAGAATTGTACGTGTTCGACTTGGAGATGAAGGGCTAAATTCAGACCATTTGTGTTCTTGGCATGATACTCGTCCTCATCAGCTCTGTGTTTGCTTTAGAAGTCAGACTAGCTGGCATGCCCTGGCCACCAGCAAACATGGATTATTTCTGATTCTCTTCAGGGAAACAGATTGTGGACGGGTTTTCATCACAAGAGGAATTAAAGAATCTAGCAAGGTATCTTAACCCGAACCACGTCACCAATGGCTTTCAATCAGGAAGGAGGACAGATGAGATTAACCTCAAAACCCCTCAGCTTCCTTGCGGAGACTGTAAACCACAGTGCCAAGTGAGAGAGGAATGCAGGAAGGGGATAATTTTTATGTGGACATGTAAGGAACTGGACTTAGACCACCAAGCCCATTCCACATTGGCCACTGAACAGTCATCAGAGGGTGTTGACTTTTGACCACTACTGTTTTTGTTAACAGGGAAAATAAAACCATATGTTGCCTAAGTAGATGCACAAAACTTTTCTCCAAATCCCTACAGACAAACTGTCAGCAGCAAAAGTATTTACTTTGGTAATGCAGCTGGGCTTAATCCCAGCCCCATTGTGTTTGTGCATGCCTTTTCACCACTGAACTCAATAACATGCTGTTTGCGAAGAGGGTGAATGAATGCATGCAGTATGATTTCGACTATTAGGCCTATCGGTTACAGCCCGAGACAAAAGGCTGGAGTCAACAATGGTAGCACTACATAGGCACTGCTCATGCTTCGAGTTAGGCTAAATGGAAATCTTAGTCATCAGTCACGTCAACTAGCCATCAGCTTGAGGTAGGCCAGTGGGACTTGGCCTGGTGGCGCAAATCTTCAGCTGGCTTAAATCAGTGTAAATCCAGAGTAGTCCAAGGAGCCACAGCTGAGGATTCTGGCGCCTACTGTCTATTTGAGAGTTTAGTGGTTGCTGAATACTTAATTTGCTGGGCTGCAGGCTCCCGCAGCTGAGCGATGGATGTGCTCGCAGCCTGCTCCTTCCTGGCCCGGAGGACAGCAAACCCTGGTGGGGTGCCTGGCTGGGACCTCTGCAGGTATCAGCCTTCATCTGAGGGTTGGGGTCCTGGGTGTCTACTCCTCCTCTCCCTCCTGCTGTGCTGGGGAAAATGGTGTCTCCATGTTGAACAAGCTGGTCGAGACATTGCAAGGACTGAGGGCAAGAGCAGGAGTTGGGTGGAAAGGCTTGTATAGGGCTTGTGTTAAGTAGATCTATAATTTGCAGGGTTTCAGGCAGTGAATTGCTGATGGTGATGGTAACGGGGAATGCACTACAGCTCTGACCTGAGGTTAGGTACTCTATGATGCACTTTCCATGGAGGTCACGTCCAGGAATGAGCTGCCTCTTTGTGTGATAAGCTGGCATGCACAGAATATGGTGCATGTGTTTCTGAAGGGCTTTGGCTCGTGCATGCATTTTGAAGCACTGAGCTTTTGAAGCTCTCTGTGGCTTTGGTGCTGCTGATATTATAGAATCATAGAATCTTAGAATAGTTTGGGTTGGAAGGGACCTCTAAAGGTCATCTAGTCCACCCCCCTGCAGTGAGCAGGGACATTTTCAACCAGAGCAGGTTGCTCAGAGCCCCGTCCAGCCTGACCTGGGATGTTGCCAGGGATGGGGCATCTACCACCTCTCTGGGCAACCTGGGCCAGGGTTTCACCACCCTCACTGTGAAAAATTTCTTCCTTATGTCTAGTCTAAATCTGCCATCTCTTAGTTTAAAACCATCAGCCCCTTGTCCTATCGCTACAGGCCCTGCTAAAAAGTCTGTCCCCATCTTTCTCACAAGCCCCTCTCAGCCCCGGCAGCTGCAGGAAGGGCTCCCCCG
>NW_010537195.1:638-980 GCF_000687285.1 Phaethon lepturus | reverse complement strand
GAGGGCTCCAGAGCTGGACGCAGCCCTGCAGGGGGGTCTCCCCAGAGCGGGGCAGAGGGGCAGAACCCCCTCCCTGGCCCTGCTGGCCACGCGGCTTTGGGGGCAGCCCAGGACATGGTTGGCTTCTGAGCTGTGAGCGCACATGGCCGGCTCCTGTCCAGCTTTTCATCCACCAGTCCCCCCAAGTCCTTCCCAGCAGGGCTGCTCTCCATCCCTTCATCCCCCAGCCTGTACTGATACCGGGGGTTGCCCTGACCCAGGTGCAGGATCTGAATATGGGTCTGAATGCAGTGCCATAGGAAGATCCCCAAATTAAACAAACTTGTCCATGCGCTAGTACGG
>NW_010537195.1:0-566 GCF_000687285.1 Phaethon lepturus | reverse complement strand
TGTGTTTGCTTCAGGCTTTGCTGGGGTAACAGGCTTCTTTTCTTGGTTACATCAATACTGACATTCTCTTCCTGAGCAGGAGACAAAGAAAAAAAGCAAGTGAACTGCCCCACGGGTGATGGTGGAAAAAAATGGGTGAACGTTACATGGAAGGCAAGGTAAGAACTGAAAGATTTGGGGTGAACAGAGTTTTTACACACCAGACATGGAGCTGAGCAGGTGTGGTGTTGGAAGCTGTGTGTAATTTGAGGGAATGGTAAGATAGGTGACCATCTGTAGTCAGCATTTGTGTGAGAACCCTGAGACAGGAAAGCTCACAAGAGAACAGATTTGGTGCCTAATATGGCTGGTTTGCATCTCCCCCAGGGCTGCTTCAAACCCTCGCCTTTCATAATCCTCAAACATGGAGTTACTCTGCATCTGGATTTTGCCGTGGCCAAGTCCAGGGCAGAAAGGCAAAGGCAGGTGTCCTGGCTGCTGTCACTGCAACCATCCGCAAGCGAGGGCGATCCCCGCAGCAGCAGGTCCATGTCTGGTGCAGAGGGATCTGGACAGGCTGGATCGAT
>NW_010537194.1:3229-51070 GCF_000687285.1 Phaethon lepturus | reverse complement strand
CCCCCCCCTGGGGTGCAGCCGGGATGGGGGGGCCTCCCCGCCGCAAAGGCAGGTTGTTTTTCTTCGTCGTCTGGAGTGTGACACAAAGATATTTTTGTCGCACCGTGTGTGTGTCTTAGCAAAACAAGGGGAGGTGGCATCCAGAAGGCTCGGTCGGTTTGTTATTGTGCGGGAGTCTACAAAAGGGTTGCTGAGGCCGAACGCTGAAATGCGGCTTGGGGTGGGGGGTGTGCGGGGCGACTGCTGAGCGTGGGGAAACGAGGATGGAGTTTGTGCGCTTTGCTGCTGGGAGAGCTTGTTAGGTAGGTTTGAAAAGATGGTTTGGGGTTTGTTTTTGTTGTTGAAGGAGTTTTTCATATGTCTGGGGGAGCAGATGTGCGGCAAGCTGGGGAAACCCTACTGTGGATCCTGGGACAGATACATGTGCTGTGCATCTTCACCAGGGGGGTCGTGTGTTTACTAGTGTTGGTTGTGAACTAGGAGGGTTTTTTCGTCAAGGTGGTTACAAAACCCCCCTGATCCCCCAAAGTCAAAGCTGGCAAAAGGGGTCGAGTGAGCTGGGAGTTGTGGGTTTTGTTGGGAAAGTTGTTTTGTTTCTGTCTTCTGAACATGTAGAGGGTGAGATACTCCTTTTGAGTATCAACTCATCAGATATTTGTATATTGATGTTATTGGTGTTTGGAGTGACAACATAAATATGTAGGACTATAATATATTTGTTTCTTTCTAGGAACAGGTATTAAGTATAAGCACATTGCAGGGTCTGCACCATCTGCTGTAGTCTGCTTAGGGGAAGGCATCCCGCCCCTTCCAGGACTGAATCGGGGTCTATAGTGGAAGTTTTGTTAGCGTTAAGCCTTGAATTGCAGATGCATACGGGGCCTACACTGGAACGGGGCCCTTTTGTGATATATAAATTGTTGGTCCCTGCCTTGGAGAGCCCGAGTTTGGAGAATCTGCTCCCGAGTAGATTGCTCGGATATAAACTGGCAAGGATGTTGCTTTTGGACCTGCTTTTTCCAGGCCTCTTGCACGTTCTCCTGGCAATGGTGTAGTTAAACCCCAGTGTCCTTAAAGCTAGTGCTGTGGGCCAAGGGACTGGGGAATAAAGAAGTCATCTAGAAGAGGTAGGGAGGCTGAGACCGTATTTTAAAGTGGAGTTTAAAAAAAGGATGGAAAGTGATGGTTTCAGGATGATTTCTGCCTGAAAAGTTGAAATACCCACCTGTGTTTTTCACTTAAGTATTGTAAATGGACCTGGGTTTTATCAGGAGCACTTTGGGGGTCCCTGCAATCTGTGGGTTCATCATGGGCAATGCTGCTTCTTTCGGGACTGTGGCCTAAGAGGTTCTTCCTAGTTAGCAGAGTCTATTTTTGGGGTATGATAATCAAGACCTCTCCCATGTAACCTCCATGAAATGTCCTTTTCTTTTTACAGTTAAAAAGTTAAGATTAAAAGTCATACTCGGGCAAATCACAAATACTGTTTGAGATTGCTGGGGGTTTTTGGGGGTGTTTTTGTTTTGAATTACATATTTTTCTCAAGCCAATATGAGTACATCTGCTGTTAGCTGCATTTTTATTTTGTACTTAATTTGATATGTACATTGAATATAAATTGATTCTTTTTTTTAGTTGTTGGTTTGGTCTGCATTTCTGCACGGCTTGAGTCGACTAGATGCCACACATTTTAGGATGACTTCAGCAGACTTTACTGATAAGAAAATAAATTTCTACATGACCTGAGCGGATACCTTTCCTTTCTTTAAAAAAAAAAAGTAGTGAAACACTAGTTTTCTATAGCTTTCCAAAGTTGTTGTTATATACTGTTTTTTTTCTAAATTTGGAGAATTTTTTATTTGGTCTTACATTGTTTTTTTTTGTCTGTGAACTGTGGGCTTTTTTTTTTTCTTTTTCTATGTGCATGAGAGCTTAAAAGTGAAACTCAGCCAACTGGCGGAAGCTGGAAGAGTTAGTAAATAGTCCATACAAATGCTGGAAAGAGAATGCAGGCTTTAAAAGTATTTTAGTTTTAATAAATATGAGTAATGTTCGTAAGGAATTTTAATAAAAATGATTTAACTTTATAGTTACATTTTAATAAAGCCTTTTATTAAAGCTTTGTGTAAAACCTAACTTCAAAGGCTAATTTACTTGAACAACCTCCTTCTAAAAGTAGGGGTGGCATTAGAGTCTGTGCCTTGTGCCTGACGCAGCATGCTGTGGTATCTCAGTGATCTTATAAAGACAAACAATCCTGAGTCCTCCTGTGTGTGGCACTGATGCTTTTGCATAGCACCCGATTCCTATACCGCATCCTCCTTGTCCTGCAGGGTATCGCATCCGAGGTGCAGCTGGGAAAAATGGGGACCGTGGTTTTGGCATGCCTGGTGGTGCCCCCAGTGTGCCTGAGCTGTACAGTACAGAGCCTATTGGAGTATCCATTACAGAATTACCTGCCTATTCAAGGTTCAGAAGTGTTGGTTGCTCAGGGCCTTTGTTGTACTTACCTGAGTAATTGAAAGTATTTAAGAGTGAGCCGGACTAACTTTCTTAAGTGCTGCTGCATTGAAAATAATAGTCATTTTATTTTTTGTTTTATGATGATAGTCTGTACAAAGAGATTTTGCTATACTAGCATTTCCACTTGTAATTGTGTGTCTTCTTGGTGTAGGAATGGAAGCAATACCAACAGGAGAAACTTACTGAATACAGGACGGTAACTTTAGGAGAGGGAGAGGGTTCATTCCAAGGGCTGGACCTCTCTGGTCATCCGTGCTCCTCTTTACTAGATCCCTCATTTATTCTGCAACTTGGCAATGAGCGTGTTGTCTCAGTATCAGGCCTTGCTCTTCAGCTAATCATCCCTTGTAAGTGGGTTTTGTTTTTCATGTGGCACTGACTCATTCTCCTAACAGGTCGATAATTTCACAGCTCCTTATCACTAGTTTGTCATTTGGAACAGAAGTAGTACAACTGTGAGTCTGTCAGGTATCAAGACAATGAGGTGAAAGCACAGAGAACAGGTAAAGGCTGGGGAGGTGCAGTTCTCTCCGTCACAGAACTTCTTCTAATTGCTGAAATTAAGTGACTTTCTTATGAAAGTGATGACAGCGTGCTCCTGGAAAGCAACTTCTGAAGGAGATTTTGCAGATATGTGCAAAACCCATTTGCTTTGGTTAAAGGGTTGTTCTTTCCCACAGGAGGGAAAAATGGGGCTAAAGCAGGAGGTTGTATTGTAATGTTAAGCCTCACTGAAATGTAGCTTGGGCTCATTTTTAGTTAGTAACTTGTACTAGTATTCAGGATGTTCCCTGTGTGTGCATGTGTTTCCTGTACAAAACTGGCTTATGAGCTGTTTATTTCGGAGCAAACTTGTTTGGATGTGTGTAGCTGTAAATCCTGATCTGTTTTGTTTGTTTTTTGTTGTGTGTGTTGTTTTTTTTGTTTGTTTGTTTGTTTTTGTTGTTGTTTTTTGTGGTTTTTTTGTCTGGGAGCATTGGGACCATAATTGAAGTGGACTGGAGACTGGTCTAGTAGCTCTGGGTTGTTCTGTATTTACCTGTGGCATTGGTTCGTTGCGAAGCTGCTTGACTTGTGGTGTTGTGCGGTGTGTGAGGACAGAAGGTGGTTTTGAGGTGTTAAAAGATGTATATGCAGCTCTGCAAGGTGGTCATTGTACTTAAAGCCAAAATACAGTGTCTGTATTCTGGTTCCAAACACATTTGCAGGAAAGTGCTGGTAAACTGGAAGGGGCAAGAGACCTCACTGTTACATCTGTAAGAGACTATGGGTATTAAACTGTGGAGGACCGGTGAAAACAATCATACCTTGAATGAAAGGGAGGAGGTAATGGCCAGATTCGAAACACGCAAAAAGAGGAGGTGAAGGTGAGCCGGGCTTAAGTGTGAAGAGATACAGGAAGAATGCCATGAAGAAAGCGAGGATAGCGTTCTAAGCTCT
Organism: Phaethon lepturus; assembly: GCF_000687285.1. NCBI lineage: Eukaryota > Metazoa > Chordata > Aves > Phaethontiformes > Phaethontidae > Phaethon > Phaethon lepturus. Next base: position 47,107 of record NW_010537194.1, on the reverse strand, counting down.
GGCCAAGAGAAGTACTCGGTTGGACTGTAGTACTTCAAATGTCCGCAGGGCTTCAATTAGCTGTCGGGAGCATCCTCAGTAGCCTTTGAATTTCAGGTGAGTAGCACTTAAGGGGAGTAAACTATATAGTATTTGCAGAGCTTGCACTCTGTTGGAAGAAGCTTGGTAGCGGAATCCTTCCTGGGTAGCCATTGAGATGTTTTGGACAGGAATTGTAGTAATGGTGCTGCAAGGAGTGAATAGAGACAGGTTTGAAGAGCTTGCACTGGGACTTTGCCTCCCACAGATACTTCTTTTGTGGGAATATAGTGAATTTTTTTTTTTAAATAGTTCTGCTGTGAGGTAGGTGCTTCAGCTGTTCCTACCTGTATGTGGGCTGGGAGCCCGTACAAAAGCCTTAAGTGCTCTTGTTCAGATTTTGGAGTGGGCTGTGAAGCAAGCAGAGGAATATGGACATGCTCAAGAAACGCTTCTTCATGGCTGGGATAGTATGAAGTACAGGTTTATCTTTTTCTGAAGCACTTTTTTCCTCGCGGTGTTAGGAAGGCAGTGCAATTCAGAGGGTGGTTTCCAGCCCCAGAAAGTGGGAGATGAAGGGTTCATTTCTTGCTCTGGCACTCAGCACAGCGGCAGAGTTCTGCGATATCATTTTCCTGTGTGGAAGATAGAAGTGATGTTGCTTACACACCTTGTCAGTTATGCACTGCAAATACCTATGTAAATTAAAGCATCTGTGAAATGTTTTCACTTCCTGTCCAGCTTGGCGTAGTCCAGATGTCTTGTGCATAGTCCAAGTTGCCTAGCTCTCCAGAAAAGCTAAAGCTACCTAGAGATAACTGAAGCTCATTGCTTCAGACTGCTGAACCACACCATGTGTAACAATGCAGTTTCTTACCACTCTGTACCTATGTCCTTTTCCCATGAGATTCCTGTTGGCATCCTTGGCACTCATTTGTAGTGCAAATGGCTCCTGTGAATAGGCTTCCTCTAAGAAAGGCTGCTGTGTAATGCTGCATTACTCTAGTGTTGTTAAATTTGGGGAGCCTGGAGGAATACTTCTTGGAAGCTTCAGTATCTGCAGTGTTTATGAACTGCAGGCTTGTGTGAACTGCTTGTAATCTTACTAATGGTTTGAACCGGCTGCATCAGACTTTTGATGGCTGTGGGAAATTGGGAGAAATCCTATAGAGAAAGATCTATTCAGCTCTTGCCAGGGCAGCTTTGTAGCCTGCAGTGTGTGTGTTGGTGCTGGCCTGTCTGGCTGTAAAGGTGCCTGCTGGAGGAGCTCCCATCAGCACCTTGGGGAGGAACAGGACTCAGGGATCTGTGCAACAGGGGTGTACAGGAACCTCTCCCTTGTGTGTGCAGTGAGGGATTGGCATTTACTGCCTGCTGATTAGTATCATTGGGTTTTATCTCTAGTCTTTCTCTTTGTAAAGATAACCTTTTGTGCATAACCTGAATGGGAACTGAGGCCCTGAAGTCCCCAGACAGCCTGAGAGTGTGGGGAGGTGTTACCAAAGCTCAGATCTGGTAGTGAGGCTCATAGACTCAACGTAAACACCTACCGCCCCATTCCAGTGTGATCCTTCCTGAGACTGCAGAGAAAACAGAGCTGCTTACTCAACAGCTGATGGCAGTTGTGTGGAAAGAGCTGTATTTGTTCCTGAACAAAGAACTGTTAACCCTAAAGACTGCCAGCTTTGCTCTGATTTCATCTCCTGGAGCTGTGACATCTCTGATTTCCCTTCTCCTTGTTTGCTATAAAACCTATGTTCAGTGCTGAGAGATGGAGTAGGTTGCTGAGCTTGGGACCAGGTAAAGGATTTGTGAAATGTTTGTAACTTCACTCGAAGAATTTCTGTGCTCACACCTCAGAATGTATTTATTCTCTGGCAGCAGTCGATCGTGGTCCTTCCCCTTGTCCTTGCCCTGGCTGTGTAGGGCTCTCCAGGGTGAGCTACATCTAATGACTCGGAGGCTTGCATTTGGTTTCTGGAGCTGGCAGCACAGGTGTTTCACCTATGCAACTCTTGCTGTATTTCACCTTGGTTATATGGGTATCATCACTGTGATGATTTATAAAAGTCTGTATGGCAGAAGTGTCAGGACTAAGGGAATTTCACAACCTTAAAAGGCAGTGGTGTTCAGTTTAGTTGTTAGCAATGGAAGTGTCTTTACCTTGAGCAAGTCCTAAGACCTGGTGCAGTGACGTGAGAACAGTTCACACTCTGTGAGTGCCTCCTGCTCTCATGGGCTCCTCTGAAACAGTGGGCAGGATTGGATCTGCTTTCTGTGCTGGAAAGAGGTGGAAAGTGGGAACCCCTTTCCACTGGAAGAAGAGGTTCTAGACATGGCAGATGCTGCTGCAGCGCGTTCCCTCCTCATTTGACTCTTCTTTACAACTTACTCTTTTGTGATCAAGAGCTGCATTTTCTTTGAGGGTCTTGGCAGTGCAGGTTTGGATGACTGGGGCTGAAACCTGAGCTCTGCGACGTCTAACGCTGCCTACAGTGTTACTTCAGCAAACTGTTTCTCTGTCTTGGTTCCCCAGCCTGTAAAATAGGACTGATAGTACTGGCCCTGTTTACCCATCAGGAGATCCCTACCAGCTACTCGCAGTGTCTGGTTGTTGCTCAGATACCTAAATGCCCAGTTTACCTTGCAGTTCAGCTGAATGTTGCCGGGAGCTTTCTGAACAGGTTTTGCCAACAAAGCATTATGCCAGGGATTTCTTCTGGGTTTAAATTGCTTGCTCATGATCAGTCTCCTTGCTTTGGTGCTGAGGGAACAGGATGTTGTATCTATGCATTCTCCCTGGACATTCAGCTCTCAGAGGAACCTGAGCAGGGCAAAGTGGAAGGCAGAATCACTTTGGAGGCTGTAGGTAGTGTGTTTCAGCTCCAGGCCTTGGTTGTGGAGAAGCCAGAGTGTAAATATAACTCTTAAGGGTAAACATTTGCATTTGAATATGAACCCTCTTTTGTACAGGCAGCTTGTGGAGATCACTAGGTCACTTCCCTTTCCTCTTGTACTAGAGCAGTTGGAGTCTGGATTTGTCGAAGCCACAGGTGGTTCTTGCTGAACTGAGGGGCTCTGTCCTCTGTGGATTTTGCCTCTGAAATGTGAAATAGTGGAGAAATATGCTCCTTTATTGTGTCTTGCTGCAGAAGTGACTACAGGAAGTTACGGTTTCTGAGACTGGTGAGGTTTATAGATAGAGGCATCAGAGTCAGTTTGTGCTGGGACTTGTCTCCTTTAACACCTTTATGGCCTGGATGAGAGGGCAATGAGTGTAATGTTGGTAGGTAGTGCTTTGTAAGATGCTGGGAAGTGCTGCCTCCCTGCAGTAATCAGTTCCTGATTCTGAGGGGTATGAAAGCCCTGCAGCACTTCCTCTTGGGTTAGAGATACAGTTATTCCTTCCTGACAAGCTGGCACCAAGGGATCAGTTCCTTCTTTACAGCATGGTGGGGCAGATGGGCAGAAAACAGGCTCCAATTCTTTGGAGGGCTGTTGTAGACACTCCTTTCAAGAAACTAATTTACTGCACACCTTGGGTTTTCTGCTGCTTGAAAAGGAGGGGAGTTTCATGAGCACAGGATCTTGTAAGTACTTTCTGTGGGCTGTGGACCAGTCTTCTGGCTGGATTTTTTTTTTTTTTTTTTTTTTTTTGCTCCATGCCATAGTCTTGCATCCTTAGGATGAAGTATTTCTTAGCTTTGTCTGCATTTTCAGTTACTGGAGATCAGGGCTCTGATTCAGGGTGTGGCATTGTCTGTCCAGCCCTTACAAGAAAGGACAACATAACTCATTAATGTTTTTGTGTAAATACAATTGAGCTCTCCAGCCTGCTTTATCTATTTTACAGTAAGTTACAAATCCACCCTTTCTGGCTGCCTTTCTCTGCTGTCTGCCTTCCCAGCACTGGGAAAGCTGTTTATCACAGAGGTGAGGCTTCTGTATTTCACAAACCAGACTTGAGATGATGGAGATCTGTTTTGTCTAGAATTGTGCAGTAGTTCAGTAAAAGTAGTTGTGATTCCCAACCTGTTGGTACATTTATAAGAGGGGGTAGCAGGTGAGCGTGGTGAAGACAGAGCTAAGAAAATGAGGTCATCTTACAGGACATGCCTTTTCTTCCCACCTCGTTGTCATGTTTTACCTCTGCTGGTACAACTTCATGCTACAGAGTTAATGATAGATATGCTCTCCAGAAGACTCTGCCTCTCCTCTTCATGGTCCTACTGCGTATCTCAAATCCAGGGTGGCTTGGCTTAGAGAGGCCTGATGATGGGGCTGGCCAGCAGGCAAGCCTTCTGGCAGGCAGCCTCTAACAGTATTACTCAGCTAGCAGCATACCTCTGCAATAAATGGTGGGAGATGCGATCCTGGTCACCATTGCCTGTTTTTTACAAGGAGACAAAGCTCATGGGAGATGTGGAGAGAAGCTGGAATGGAACTGTGCAACTGGTACTGCCAGATATACCTGCTCAGCTAAGCAAGGAGGGTCCCCCCCTTGGGAATCAGGAGCTGTCTTTTGCTGTGAGGTGTCTGTCTTTGCTCTGCACTGCAGATTGCTGACTTGCTTCTCCCCATCTGGCAGGACTTGGTGCCACATTCAGGATCTTGGCAAGCCCTTTTTCAGGTGTACCAACAAATCTTAGCAGCTCCCTCTGGAAACAGTGCAAGAGAAAGACAGCAAGACCCTTGCTACGCAGAGCTCTTCATTGTTCCTATTGACTTTGTACCTGGATGCCGATACTCTGATGTTGCTCCTCTCCTTACTAAGTAGTTTCTTCTAGGAACTGAAGGCTCATCTGGTCCCTTCCCTGCTAGGCTGATGATCCCTGCCTGGCCCAAACAGGGCTTCTATAGGATATAAGTGCATCATTCACCGAGCCCCTAGGGTCATACTGTTTCACCACAGCTCTTCCCAGGGCAGCCAGTGGTGTCTTTCATCCCTGAGCCAGGTGGTGACTGTTTCACAGGTAGATGATTCTTGGTGGGATGTGTTCCAGGAGAAGTAGCGGTATCTCCCTGTTGACAGATAAACATTTAGCTATGAGAAGTACCAGCAAAAAGTGACTTTGTGTATTTAAAGAAGAGTGAACATCACTAATCTTCTGTAAAACTATACTATGTTTTTTTTAAGATTTCACATTACCAGTAACATCAGAAACCACAACAGAATTCAGTTGAACATCAACTCCAAACACTTCCTTACTTCCCTTTTCCTTTTGCAACCTGTGAGTTTCTGAACTATTTGTATAAAATTTCAGGTCAAAAATCTTCCTGCTTCTGGAGAAAATCCTCTTCACTGCTAATCTTCATCCTGTTGCTTTGTTTTGTGTTTGTGACTGCTGCTGTGAAGTGAGCAAAGAGTGGAGGTCTGCAGTGGTCTCGGGTCCTTTGCCTGAGTGATTGTGCTTGGCGTAGAGCTCAGTGGTGTGCGAGTAGTTGAAGTGATTCCTTCTAGTGTGTGTGTTACCTTTCCTAAATCTGTTTGCCCTGCTCAATTAAAGCTGGCTAACTTCCAGATATTCAAGCTCTGTTGAAGTCTTGTGAATAAAACACCAGCAGCTCAGCCTCCTTCGTACATAGACTTACAAAGAGCTTTGCAGACAAAGATTTTTGCAAACAAAAATCCTGTTTGTCAGGAGTCTCTCACTTTGGCTGTGTTTTCAACTCAGGGGTTTCCAGTTGTTAACCACTGCCAGTAAGTCAAGGTTTTCACATCACTCTTTGCAGGACAGGCTGCCCATGCTTGGTAGATCCCTGCTGTAGCTCCAAGACCTGCATGCTTTGGCACTTAAAATGTCACTGTTGCTTTCTCGGGATTTGAACATACTCCTTTAAAAGGCAGTTAGATAGGGTGAATACCCACATATGAAATTCAGGGCAACACGATGTGGACATGAAGACTCCTGGGTAGCGAAGCGCTCTGCCCAGGAAGTGATTCTGCTCGTTACTGGTACCCTAGGGTCTCTAATGTAACTGGTCATACTGCAGTATTTTTTCTGGTTCCTCTTGAGACTCTCCATATTTTGCACTCTGGTGCTGTCCCTGGGTATTACAGGAGAACTTGCTAGTCCTAAGAACAGGAAGAACTAAGGTCCAAGCTAAAACTGATAATGAACCTTCCCCCAAAGACATCTATAAACCCAGAGAGAAACCTCGCAGAAATGCTGGTGATTGATTTTTGATTTTTTTCTTTTTTTTTTTTTTTTTATTTCTTTGTAACAGGGGATAATGTTTTCTTCAGGGTCAACTATCAGACATGGCGACCCTGAGCACAGGTCAGAAGCTTTGATGAGGCTGTCGGTTTTCAGTTGTTGGCATCGGCATGTGCCTTCTGGTTCTAGCTCTCGTAATAATAAACATGCAGGCTGGCAGTTCAGTTCTTAATGAGCTTGATTTTTATCAGAAATGGCTTCGCCATGCAAGAGTGGAAGGCCTTGATGATCCCTGCCTGGATTCCCTGCTTGACTGTGCGATGGGAAGATAGTCGAGTGTCATGACAACCTTGGGAGGCTCTGTGGCCTCTCTGAAATGCTGTGGGTGACCTGGGTGCCAAGTGATACCCCTGGCCAATACACCCATGGACTAGCTCAGATCTGCAGCTGGCTGCTGTTGGGAGGGACAGGCAGCAAGGTCCTGCCTGCAGGATGGCTCTGAGGGAGCTCAGCGCCTCTGCAGCCTCTTTGCACAGTGACCGTATGGAAACGCCTCACCTCTCCATGGACTTGTTTTCCCCTTTGGAGTGCACACATGACACAAACAAAGCAGTGTTTCACCTTTTCAGCTTCAAAGTGTTGAAGAAGTTCAAATTAAATTTCACTTACCCAGACAGCAGTTGTGGCTGTCCCAGAAAGTTTGACAAGGGGTTCTATCCCAGAATGTCCCCAGCTCCTCTGCTCTGAAGTGTTTGTGTATTCCTCCCGCATCCTTTTAATGATAGAAGTTCTAATCAAGAGGCAGCTGAGACCCAATTACATAACTGGTTGTCAGGGTTTTTCTTTGGCAGCGTTACCCTGCGTGCTGTTTGCATGCTGACTTTCAGGGACTCGGGGATTTTCTGTTAACCGGCTAACTACTGAACCTGATGGGGTAGTTTTTTGGTTTTTTCCTAATGCCTGCTAATTTTGACTGGATTGGGTTTTTCGAACCTCAAAGTGGATTTTATTGCTTGGGATTGTATGAGGTTGCTACCGGATTGATGTGGTCTGGATAGACCCCGAGCCAGGCTCCTTCTGCAAGGCTCAATATACCTGTAAAAGCAGGTGGCTGTGTGCTTGCCAGCACAGCTGAGGGCTGGCGTGCAGCACCCTCTGTTATTTGCTCTGGTCCGGGGCTCCCCACAACTCTGCCAGTTCAAACAGGTCATTGTTCTCAGTCCAACTTCTACTTTCCTGCCAAGTCCGTGCTAATCAGTGTATTTTCTCCCTTTCTCTTTTATGTCTGTCCTACTAATAAAATACACTGGAAATGGGCAAGTGAGGGAGGAGCTATTGTTTTCTTTGGCACACAGTGAACATCTGAGCAAAGACTGAACCAGACCAGAGCCAAAGATCTGTTTGCTACTCTGCAGGAAAAGGTGCCTCAAGAATGCTGGCCAGCCCTGTTGCCTCCACAAGCCTTCGTGCTGCAGTCCCATGTGGTGGTCCAGCAAAGGTGGCTGTGAGGGGCTCCTTGTGGAGCTTGTTTATTTTTTTTCCTGAGCATCCTGTGGATGCTGTTACTGAGTGACAGAAAATGCTTTTCTTCCTCTGTCCGCAACCACGCTGCTTGCTGCCTAGCACACAGAGTCCATGGCTTCTTGCTCCTGCCAGGCCTGATTTAAATCCTGCAAAGCAAGAATGAACGCTGCGTGGTGCTAGGCTTATTGGTCAGAAACTTGCCCTCTGGCAGCAGCCTTTAGATGTGCTTTACTCGGCTAGTTGCAGGTTGCAGTACGTTCTCAAACTGGCTGTATCCAACGTATTTGTGGTCTGTGCTTTATTTTGTACATAATGCACAATGGAGTAATCCTCTTACTTGGATATCACGGTTGGTAAGGCATTGTTGGTGGAAGTTGCAGCCTCTGGTTTCTTTCAGAAAGAGCGATTTCTGACTGGGTTTGAAACATGCTTTCAGATGGATGAGTTTGAGAAAGGGTGAAGTGTGGGAAGGTCTGATACATACAGCATTTTGTTACTCCAGCAGAGTTGCAACCCTAAGATGAGACCTAGCAAATGGTATAATGAAACTGCCAGTAGTTTTAGGCTTGAAACGGAAGCTTTACAAGAAGAAATCTGGAAATCTAAATTACATGTGAAGAGGTTAGATTAAGCTCCTAGACTTGAGAAATTTTAGAAGAGAGAACTAGGCTTGGAAAAAATGAAGGGTCTGTTGAAAGTAAGCAAAGTTTCTTTACCAACATAAAAGTTGACCTACAGTGTATGTTCCCCATGTTTCAGCTTTGTCTGAGGCTCCAAGAGCCAAAAAGTGAAGTAAAGAGACTTCATGAAGGGTGTTAATCACAGCGTGTTGTGCCAGTGAAGATCAGAGTGAAATATTAACAAACCACATCCATTGTGAATAGTATATTTATTGCTAAAAATGGTGTTGAAGGTGCCAGCAACAGAGAAATGTAATATTTTTTTATTAAGTGTTTTCAGGATTCATAGTAGAACTGCTGAACCCACATGTTCAAGAGTCTGAGCTTGTTTCATTTGAGCAGGTTGTTTTTGGACTCCTTAACTCTCTCTCATGGCCAGCAAATGGGAAAAGGGGATTTGAAGAAATAACTGCCTTTGAGTGATGCTTTCAAAGCATTAATTGTTGGTAGGAGTCATTAACTGTGGCTAGTGTGGAACCATAATCCTAAATAGTACAAACCTGGCTACCAGTGCTTCAGTGGGAAACCCAATGCTAAATTCCAGTGTGTTATAAGATACAGTGCTTTTCTGTCACTGACGTTTAGGAATCCTTGTGCCTAGCTGCTTATTGATAGATTTGTTCTTTTAAAGCAAGGACTGTGGTGACCACCCTCTCTTGTAGTCTCATACTTAAAGAAGCTCACCTCTTTCAGCACTGGAGTGGCAGAAAAAAATGATGCTATGGGAAGTGTGTTCCTGCAGTTCTTTTCAGTTTATGAATCTTAAATCCCACAAGCTTCTTGTGCCTAAAGAGGAGGGGATTAAAACCTTGTAACTTAGTGTGTCTGCTCACTGAATATCTGCAGTTCTATCAGTTGTGTGTGTTTTACTTTTTACTTGTCTGTGGCTAAATAATCCGTTTGATGGCATTCCCCTGGTTCTCTTTCATTAAAAGGCAGATCGGGAGCGGCGCAGAGAAATTTCCTTACTAGATGACATTTCATCGCAATGTCCGATCGTTTGGGGCAAATAACCAAGGGAAAGGATGGGAAAAGCAAGTACTCGACTCTCAGCCTGTTTGATAAGTATAAAGGAAAGTCAATAGAAGCTATCAGAACTACAGGTAAGAAGCATCTTCAGAAAGCTCCTTTTGGTTGTCTTCCAAAAGTAGTGTTGCAGAGCTAATTCAGGTTGTTGGCCTAGTGGGAAGCAGCTGGGTTGCAGAGTTGTTTGTGCTGGAGTCTAAGCCTGTGTTTCATTAGGACTTCAAGGAAAATGTCTACAGTTCTTTGTGCTGCTGTTATTGTAGAGATGTGGAAGAATTAGGGCAATACAGCTGGGGGACTGTTGGCCCTTTTGTTTAGCCTGTGTCCTTGCTGCAAAGTGGTCAGGTTGTAAACTTGAGTGGAAGCCTTAGCAGGGCCTTAGGCTATACCAAGACAGGGCAATTAAGCTGACTGAAGTGCCTTAAGTTAGTCAGACTTTGTGTGAGGTGAGAGTTGAGGATTGAAGGCCTCTGGGGAAGAACCTGAGTGAGTTTTGCAGTGGAGATGTGACCAAAAGTAGATGGTGGGGTCAAAAAAATTGAAACATTTCCTGAACTGGTTCTGGATATAGTGTGGGAGTAGAAAACCAAAGAAAATAAAATACCATCTTAATAAATGTGATCTGGCAGGTAGAGCTTGAAAATCAGGACTCTTGGGTTAGATTACCAGTCTGTCTGCCTCTGCTAAGAGGTAGACTTGGATGGCCATTTCCCCAAGCTGTGAAAGGGCAATGCTGGTTCTCATTGGTGAAATGAAAGAGGAATATCTGCACAGGTAGCTAAAAGACTTTGTGGGCATTTTCTGTTAGGGAGAATAATTTCTCTCTCCTTCCTGGCTGTTGTAGGAGGCTGCCTGTTAGCCAGCTGCTACAACAGACGGCTGCGTTGCTGTGGTCCTGTGGGAAATGACCTGTATGTTGATGTAGCAGCAGTGGTGCTGCTTGTCATACAGTTCTGTTAGGACTGCACCCAGCCACAGTATGCTAATTAAGGTTACTTACCTAGCAAGATGTAGCTCTCTCTAACCTGCCATTGTTCCTTTCTCACTAGTTATTCCTAGACATGGCTTACAGAGTCTTGGGAAAGTTGCTGCTGCCCGGCGCATGCCGCCTCCTGCAAACTTGCCTAGCTTGAAGTCTGAGAACAAAGGAAACGACCCCAACATCATTATAGTACCCAAGGACGGCACAGGATGGGCAAACAAGCAGGATCAGCCAGACCAAAAGAGGTAGGTAGAACTAATCTTTGCTTAGTTTTGTCAGGCAAGCAGCAGCAGTTGTGCACCACTGTGCTGTGTGTTGGACCTCACAGTGATCAGTCCTCTGTTGTCCATGCCAGTGTAGAGCCAATGTTAGCTTGATCTTTTTAGCAACTGCTGTATTGCCAGAGTTGTTTGTCTGTCGTCTTGCCTTCCTTCCCCTTTGATCTCCCCTCTGCTGTTTCTTTTCAGTTCCAGTGTGACGGCTGCACAGCTGCAGGAGTCGCTGCCGCAGCAGGGTTTGCAGAAATCTGTCTCCAATTTACAGAAGCCGACACAGTCAATCAGTCAGGAGGTAGGTGCAAGTGATCTCTTGACTGCCACCCTGCTTCCCCTGTCCCCAGACAGCTTGAGGTTTTTCTTTAATTGTCTGTATTGCCTTGCACAAGTAAGAATCGGCAGCCTGCAATTTACAGGACAGCTCCTATATAATCCATTCTTGTAAGATTGACTGTCTTGTTACTGTGCCCCAGGAATGCTGTGCTGCAGTTACAGTAAAATTCTGTGCACATTACCTCTATACCTTTCAAGTGTGTGCAGAAAGTTTAGTTTCAATCTAGGAAGAATGGCTGGAATGTGGGATGGCTGGTTAGCACTTCTAAACTATTTTACTTCGGGTCTAATTCAAGTGTCACTTCGTGACAACAGACCCAGCTCTTATTCCCAGCCTGATGAGACTTGATAAGAAGAGATCTGGTCACGTGGGAGAAGTAGGCAGTGTCAGGACCTGAAAAAGCTACTGGCAAGTAAGAAAGTTTTCCCAGAGAGTGCAGGGACCTGTCCCCTCTGTGCTGCAGATTTCACACTTTTAGTTTTAAAAAAATTTCCCTTAACCTTAAAAAACTTTCAGTGAAATCAGGACAGGAGTTATGTTTTGAAGAGAAGAGTGGTTAATGCATGAGAAAGTAGGGTAGCCTTCAAGTTGAGGTGTAGCATGGAACAAATCTAGAAGATTAAGGGGGACCATTTGGGAAAATGCAACAGAACAAAGGGAAATGTTGATTAGAGGGAGGAAAGCAAGAGCAATGATTTGAGGAAGTAGCTGTTGAAGATGACTAGACTTGAGATGAGAGGCAGGGCAGAGAAGAGGATTTTTGCTGTAGCATCACAGGACACTGGAGTGGGGAGCAGCTGACTTTAGCCCCAACAAGAAGCTGGTGAGACCTGTGGTATCCAGTGACATCTGGGTGATCTAGAGGTCTGAAGGTGCCAGCCAGGAAATGAGAAACAGTCATGAGAGTTCACTGATCTGTGGGTGTTGTTTTTCTTTTGTGTTTTGTTTTCAGAGTACAAATTCAGTGCCAGGTGGACCAAAGTCATGGGCACAGCTGAATGGAAAGCCAGCAGGACAAGAAGGTGGTGAGTATGATAAACAGAAATGGATCTGGGTATATGCCTGTTTCTCCCAGATGTGCATGAGATAGGGTGGACTCCATTCCTTCCTGCCCTCTCTGCCTGGACTGGTTTGGAATGGAACACAGCTGTCTTGGTTACAGTGCAATGAGGCTTTGTGAGTCTTGTTTTCAGTCAGCGTAGCATGTTGGCTGGAATGATGCAACTGCATCTGTTTGGGTCTGCCAGTGCAAGACATGGCTTGAACAGAATGTGTCTCATTGCCACCTTGAAACAGAATGATTCGTGCACTTGGGAAGCAGCAGGGACTTCTGGGGGATGAAGGTTTTGAAGAAGGAAAACATTTTCCCCCTCATACGCATCTTCCATCAGCCCAGAGCAGTGTATAATAAAGGCGCAGAAAACAGAGCGGATGAGGGGAGGGATTGGTTTAGAAGAAAAGATGAAATGAGAAGGTAGGATATTAGAGACTGGAAATGTAAGCATCTCCATGGCTAGTAGCATGGGGAGCTTCACCTAATTAGGTGGTCACAAGTGAAGCAGTGATGATAATACTCAGGGAGGCTGTACATAGCATCCTTGGTCCGAGGGTATTACAGTGTCAGTGGGTGGAAGTGGCACTGAAGCTGTTGCAGGATGCACTTGCTTACACCTTGTCTGAGAGGCCTTTCTATTAAGTCTCCCCGAGTACTGTGCTGCATTAATGGCTTCTGCTTGACTGAGGATCCTGAAGCAGATTTGACATAGATTGGGAGTTTAGTTGTCTTCAGATGCATCCATTTCCACACAGGAGGTGCTTTCCAGCTGCACTGAGTACTACCATTAAAACTGTAGTGAGAATAACAGCTCAGTTCCCCTGTTTTAATGTGAACAGACCTGGAACCATTTAGTTGTTGAGTGAAATTGCAGAGAGATTTGAAAGAATTAAGACAGCTGCAGATTGCAGGGGGCAAGCTTGTCCTAAATTAAATTAGTCCCTTAATGAGAGGGTGTTTCTCAAAGGTGAAATGTGAAAGCAGAGACTTGTGCTTGCCTGATGTTGGTGGCCAGTGCAAAGACTGTGTCTTGTTTGGTTAATTGGTACTTTTTTGAGGCTGTTGCTGTGTGGACCACCTGTACAGTCATTTTGAAATCTGATCATCTAACAGTGTTCTTAAAAGATTTTTTTTTTTTTTTTTTTGAAAACTCATTCTAGGTCACACTTAACAATATAGAATTCTCAACCCAAGGAAAGAGTTGTATATGTGGCTAAGAGCAGCTTAATTAGAAGGTAATTGAATCACAGAAATGTCAGAAATCTGGCTGAAAGGACTTCTTAAGCCATCCCATCCTCGCACCTCTTCTCCAGTGGCATTGAACAACTGCTTTTCTTTTTAAGCTAGTACAGCAGTTTCTAATATTGTTGACAGAGAGGGAAGTCTTTTGCTTTTTGCTCACATTTGGGTGTTAGCGCTGTAAAATCTTTTTTGGAGGGCATATCCTGAAGAAACGTGGTCTAGTAAATCAATTATGAACTGGTCCATGCCTGTGTCTTCTGTAGAAGGGGCATTTGGAGGAAAAAAAAGATGCACCAAACTTCTATCAGTGTGATGCTGCTTAGGTTTAGAGTGCAAATTAACGCCTGCGCATTAACAGTCACTACCTTACCTGCAGTGCAGCCTTACCTGGGGGGTAGAAGTCTCACCCGAAAGACACTTACATGTTATTAATATTCTCGTTGCCATTCTAGTTCAGTAGAAAATGCAGTAGAAATCAGAATTCTTGGCACATCTCAGATATTTTGTGGTGTATTTGAGAAATGCCCTTCTTGTGTATTCTCATCTGTCCAAAATATTTGAAGATGTTATGTGCAGCAGTTGCAGTGTCTTCACTGGAAATCTTCAGATGAGGGATCTTGTGCAGTGTGCAAGTTCCAGAAAGTGAAAATGACCTTAAGAAGCCAGTCCTCCTTGACTCCTTAGGGCAAGAAAGGATAAAGATAGATGAGACTCTTTGTCAGGTCTTCAGCACTCATTGCTGATACTTATAACATGGTAATTCTGAAATGCCCTTTTAAAAAGAGCATTAGCCAAGTAACACCAAGAAGCAGCTCTCAAAAAAGCAATTTTTTAAATGTTTAGTAGTGCAATAATGCTGACAATTTCCTCTTATCCAGGGTTATCTTGCCAACGGATTTAGGAGAATTGCTGTGTTTTTGTTTTCCGGTCACTGGCAGATCTTTAGAATGGACAAAAAGCTGTCATTCTCGGGTGGCTGATGAGTTGGCAAGACAATTTGCCAATGACTAGAAATGCACCTGGCCTGATCTGGCCAGTGATCTGCATCTTAAAAGTGCTTCAGCAGGGAGGAGCGTGGGGTAAAGCATATAGCACTCGATTCTTATCTGTGGTCTTTCACGGAGTATATTGCCAGAAATCTCAACGATAGACTTCCACAGTAGAATGAGATCGGAGCAGAAAGAGCCTGAATAGAAATGTCAAATACTTGATAACAGGGTATCATCTATAAGCGATCTTGCAGAATTTATGTGTCTGCCTCGGACTGAATTTTGTACTTCAGAAAAATAATTGGAAGCTAAGAAAGTTCACTCTGACTTTGTTGAACATGAGAATTTAAATGAAGATCCCAAGTTAAGAGTGTGGAAGTACTGGGTGAGGACACATTGTCATGTTGGAGACAGTGTCTGAGAGCGTTTTGGATGTGAGCTGAGGTGCTGGTACAGTAGTAATTTGGTTTTAAATATGCTGGAGGCCCAGATTCTCAGGAAGTGCATTTCCAGGCTGATCTGGTAAGGGAATTGAAAGAGTGGAAAGATCTCTGAGTCCCACACTTATTTGTCTGACAGGTTCAAGGGCCTCAAGCCGACTGTTATCCTTCTCTCCCGAGGAATTTCCGACGCTGAAAGCAGCTGGCGAGCAGGACAAGGCTGGCAAAGAAAAGGGCGCCTTAGATCCGTCGTATGGGCCAGGACCAAGCCTCCGCCCCCAGAGTAAGTGGATGATTGTCTCTGCCTTATCCCAGCTCATAACCCCATAGATTCTGTTTTGGGCAGGGTGATGCCAGTTCACAGTGGTATCAGATGTTCCATCCTTACATTTCCTTTTATCTTTCTTACGAGTTCGCATGTGTCAAGCTGCTTAGCAAATGACCACAGATTCACATGTAGTGCTGATGCTCACTGGCTGAGTTCTGTGGTCCAGATAGACAAGTATGGAGTGTCATCAGCTACGCCGTTTAGTAGAAATTGCTGCGTGATGTTGCAAAGCAGGCCCCTTCCCCCTGGGCAAGGGGAGTCACAAGTGAAATGAGTGGGTGGTGTAATGTGACTTCTCTTTGAGTCTTTGTACATGATCTCATTGGCCTTAATTCTGCAGGGTAAGGACTGTGGAGATGGGGAGCAGAGTTGGTTTGAATTTATTGACAAATAAGGACACCCCTGGTGCAGTAGTTACTTAGTAATGGCTGATGCTGCTAGTCTCTTAGGAAAATACATGCATTTGGAAATTTTCCTTGGTCCCTGATGTTTTTTCTACATGCTTAGTGTAATTAGGGCTTGACCAGAGTATTTGAGTTTCGAGACTTTCTGGCAGAGTGACTGCATTTACAAATGTTAACATAATTATTACCTCCTTTCCAGATGTCACCAGTTGGAGGGAGGGCGGTGGGAGGAACATAACCTCTGCCACATCTCTGACCGCCTCCCCTGCTGAGCTGGGCAACAAGACTTCTAGCACTGGAGATGGAGCCCCCTCCTCAGCGAGTGCCAGCGATCCGAAGGAGCCGTCTCTCCGCCCAGCTCAGCCTGTCCGCAAAGGGGCTTCGCAGTTCATGGGAAATGTCTACCAACCACCTACATACCATGACATGCTACCTGCTTTTGTAAGTTGCCCTTTCCCCACAGGCGTGTAACATCCTTGCTTCTTATAATGTGTGTGGGGTTTGAAGTCAGCTGAGCTATCTGGTTTCTGGACTCTCAGCTGGTACCCAGGGCTGGCTCAGGAATCCTTCTCGTGATCTATTTTTGGTTTCCCCTGTTGTGTGTTTACCCTTTCATGCTAGGATAGTGTAGCACAACCTTGCTCAGCCCAAGGAAAAGTCGCTCCTTTCCCTCCAGATCTGGAGAGGGTAACCATTAGCACGCGGCCTGTTAGGCATCCAGATGTGAAATGTTTGTTTTCCCATTGTGCAGATGCAGCTACTGTGCTCATGTTGTAACCTAATCTGGGTAAGCCTTCCTGTGGCAAGGAGAAAAAACAGACTCTTCTGCTTTGCCTTGTTCCAGATGTGTCCACAACAGCCATCTGAGACCCCTGCATCGCTGGACCGAGGGTCTTTCCCCCTTCCTCAGCTCCGGCTTGAGCCCCGGGTACCTTTCAGACAGTACCAGATGAATGACCAGGATGGGTAAGGCTGCCATGACTGTCCCACTTGAGAGGCAGGTTCAGGGTGTGACATGAACCTTAAACTATGCAGGAATTTGGGCCGAGGATCCAGTTGCGTGGGTGAAGCTGCAGACAGCCACAGAGGAAACCTGATTTTTACTCAAAGCAGCAGTGCTTTGCTCCAGCTACAGCAGTATCTGAAATGTTGTAGGACTGTAAGCACTGTGTGTCTGCAGAGCAGGTGGATGTGAGAAGTAGTTGTGTGTGATGCTGGACTGGAAGGGTTGCAGCTCTGATCTGTAAGACCTAGGAAGTAGGTACCAGGTAGACAAGGGAAAGAACGTTGCTGGACACAGGAGAAACTTGGAGCCTTTGGTATGTAAGTGCATGGCAGAAAAGGACTGATTCACTGTTACAAACTCAGCTTTACATTCTTTTCTTTACTGTTTGCTGTTTCTAACCGTTTCTAACCATTTCTCTGCATTTCCCTGTAGAAAAGAGAACAGGCTCAGCCTGTCTCGCCCAACACGTCCAGTTCGGCAGCAAGTAGAGAGAGCACCTCGGCCCACCATTATCAATGCAGAGAACCTGAAGGGGCTGGATGAACTAGACACTGATGCAGATGATGGATGGGCAGGTAAAGTGCTTCGATTCTCTAGCTTCAGGCCACAGCTTGAGGTGAAGCGAAGTAGTTACTCCTCCCTGAAGCATGAAGTAGTCAGGCTGTTCTGGTGGCTCTGTTTCACTGCCCCAGAAGCAGAGAGTGGTCTATGTTAGCTGTGAAACTGCTGTTGGTGTAAATGATGACACAATGGATCCTTCTGATCCTTCCATCACACTGTACTCAAGGAACTGGATCTGAAGACTCCTAAAAGCTGAAAACACCAAACAGCAGGAGGATAGCAGTATGGCTGCTGGGAAGAAGTTAGTCCTGCCTTTTCAGTTGTATCGTTCAGTATCAAATTAGACACGGTCTAGCTTGGTGGCTGTCTCCTCATTTGCAGCCCCTGTTCCCAGACTGCTTGCTGCTCCTTCTCTGGGACCAGCCCAGCTGTTCAGCAGTGTGAGTCCACACTGCTTGCATCATTTCCAGTACCTGCGGTGGACATTCGGCTTTCCAAGTAGTTTATGCCAAGCCTGTGCATTCTCTGGTTTAGTGCCAGAGACGTCATAAGCTTTATCAGGGCAAGGGAGCTGGTTTTTTCTGTCTCATATATCCCTTCTCCAATCCTGTCTTTGTAGGCATTCATGATGAAGTGGATTACTCTGAGAAACTAAAGTTTAGTGAAGATGAGGAAGAGGAAGAAACTCTTAAAGATGGACTACAGAAATGGTAAGAAGTGGCTGTATTTGCACCTACACTTGTTTTGGTAAAAGTAAACAATACCAAGATCTTTTAAAAACTTGTTCTAAATATTGAGGCCTATTCCCTTTGATTCATACTGTGACTTTGCTGATTCAACTGGCCATTGTTGGAGGGGGCTTCAGGGATGTGGATAGGTCTTGAAGCTGAGTGCCAGGATGCCAGGCTTCTTTCCTCCTCCCTTTTCTGTGTCTTACCTTGATCCTACTGCACAATAGTGGTGTTAATCCGCATGCACCTTAAGAGGAGAAGCGCATTGCTTGTTCTGGTGGGTTTTTTTTTGTTTTTTTATCTCTCCTTTCTGTTAGTCAGTTGCCTTTGCCATTTGATAGGACCACAAGTGCTTTTTGAGGCAAGTAGCAAATGCGATAGCAAAGCTGTTTACATGACAGGAACAACTGGGATCCCAGAAGGCAGAGACAATTGTCCCTGAGCTCTGCAGACAGTGCAGATGTCAAACACACCTTGGAGGAAGGAAAGAATTGGAGTGACTCAGTTGGCTTGTCCCGGTCAGTCCGGAAAGTGCAGGATTCACAGCAGCCTCCGAGGAAGCTGAATGGCTGGAGCTCTGCATCTGAATACCAGGTAGGCTGAACTCATGTGAGCGGGCTTTGTGCTGCTGGATGCAATACATTGCTGTCCTTAAGAGTCCAGTTTGACATTTTATTGAAAATGGGATGCTGATGAATTTTGCAATTCTTTGTTTATATCCAGCTGGAGAGAAATCCATCTACATGGCACTCCCACTAGAGAAAGAGATTGAAGCTGGTCCAGAGCAGTGGGGTTGTCACTGAGAAAATGGAGTTATTGAAACAGATAGCAATAACTCCCCCCGATTTGTGTGCATGAGGATAGAGGGGAGGGTGTCAGGAGGGGATTTTCTCAGCATGGGATTCAAATCTCAAGATACAGGAAATGTTTGGGTCATGCTTATTGAGGAACGTTTCTCCTTTGGCAGAAGCCTATGCTGGGAAGTACTCTCAGACAGCAGTCCCTCGAGGACAAAGAAGAAAAGGTGCCACTGAGGCAGAAGTTTGTGCACTCTGAGATCTCTGAGGCTGTTGAGAGAGCCAGGAGACGACGGGAGGAGGAGGAGCGGCGAGCCAGGGAGGAGCGTCTGGCAGCCTGCGCTGCAAAGCTGAAGCAACTTGATCAGAAATGCAAACTGGCTCAGAAGAGCGGGGAGACCCAGAAGCAGGCAGAGAATGAAGACCTGAGGCCCCCAAGCACTGAGAAAAATGCTGTGCAAGAGAATGGTCACACTTTCCGTAGAGGTAGAGAAACGTTGCTTGTGTCACCTTGTAAAAACTGCTCTTTTGCTATTGTCGATCTTTTACCTGAAACGTGAGGGAGTTCCTGGGAGAGAGCATCCAGAGGGTACTTCAGTTGCATTTGAGAGATCAGCTGCTTCACATAGTCTGCAGAGTATTTTGGATTGGTGATGGAGGTTCATTTAAAAAAAAAAAAAAACCAACATTAAAACAAATGCAAACTTCTTTGGTTGCCTTCATCTGTGCTCAGTCAGCTGTGCTAGTTGTTGGAACAGGCCTCTTGATCTTCTGATGATTGGATGATCATACTAAGGAAGTGCTCATGGGCCACAGATCAGAAAATTGTTATCAGTAAGTGCTGGCAGGTTTAAGGAGTAACAGGGGAAATGGACTTTTCCCCCAGTGCTTAAGCAGAAGGTTGATGGCAGAGGGGGATCTTGGAATTTATCACTAAAACAGGATGGACAAAGCCCTCTAGAGCTGTCAAGGCAAATCAGGGAGATTGTGTGTGAGGTGCTATATATGTTTATAATAAAGTTTAGCCCCATAACACAGTCAGGACATGTCCACACCCGTACATATTGTGGTGTGGTGATGCACTCACAAGCCCTGTCATGAGCAGGCCTCTTTAAGGCTTATTTTCTTCTCTGCAGCAACTCCCGAGTTTCATGCACAGGATGTCTCTGTTGGCTATCTGGAAGAGGAGACTCCTGCCCCAGCAGCAGCAGCCCAAAGCAGCAGTGAGGAGGAGCTCAGAGAAGCTCCTTCCCCAGCACAGGAATTCAACAAATACCAGAAGTCTCTTCCCCCGCGATTCCAGAGGCAACAGCAGCAACAGCAGCAGGTAATAGGTGTGACGCTTCCACCCCTCTTCCTTTGGACCTCCACCAAACCATTGTGTTTGCTTGGATCTCAACACAATCACACTACCAACTAATCAACTGTCTTTGGGCTGGGAAGTGATAAATGGGAGTCCTACCCTGGCCATTTTCAGTACTTCTGATCATAGATGTATCCACTCTGATGGGGTAAAAGGGCTCCATGTAGGTTACATGAATTTTACGTGCACCCTGTGATGCTGGAGCTATTGTAGTTAGGGCTTTCTGTGGCTGTGGAGAGGCGTGGACAGGCCAGGTTTGTCACTTGCCTGGGAGAAAAGTAGACACTGCTGTCAGAAATGTTGACTTGTCTTGCACAGTTGTCTGGATGTCTCCTGACAATGTGAAATCTTAGGACTATGTGGTTTGTAGCAGAGCTCTGGTTTACAAATGTGGGTATGCAGGAGAAGCTGGGGATGTTCCCTTTCCTGTGTCCAGAGTTGAGAGCAGCAGTGGTGACCTTGGTACTTGCTGTAGGCTTGATCCAGTGATGTCTGTAATGCCTTTGGCTGGCCGTGAACCTGGTGAACATCCATTCTTATTCCCTGGCACAAGATGAGAGCTGCTGTTCTTCAGCACTGCTGCAGTGACAGGGAGCTGTTCAATATACGGGCCAAGGGAGAGAAAAACCTTTTGGGGATCAGCTCCTTTCATTTCACCTTGCACTTGCTGTGCCCTTACCCTGTTAGTTATGGGCAGCCATTTGCTTGTTGATGCAATCTGTGCTTAGGTTGGCAGGCAGTTGGACTCTGCTTCTGGGCTGAATCTGAGAGTTATGAAGCGGCACACTTCTCATTCCACCTCCTGCCCGTGCAGAGAGGTAGTCTTCCACATCTGCTGTCATCTTCCACCTACCAAGCTTTTTTTCTGTGAGGGTCTTTCAAATCAGTATTTTCTTTGCACCATAAATATGTTTTGTCTTAATTGTTTCATTTGTGTTTCATTGAAAATTCTCTTCTTTTCTGGGGCTCTGAGAGACCAGCCTGAACTGCTTTATGTGTTTTGCATCTTGCCCAATCTTACAGTGCTGTATATGCCATACATACTGTTCAGCTCTTCTTCCAGATGCAGTGAGCCCCCTTAGGGCAGCAGAGTCAAAGCAAGGGACAGAATATGCAGGTGTGAGATAATGCGAAGTTAATTACCATTCTCCATAGAATAACCACTTGAAATGTGGTATAATCAACGCTGCTGCAAACCTTAGTGAAGAGCTCACATTTGGCTTTTGCTTGGAAGCTCAGTAATTGCTCTTTTTTGGATGTTCCCCTGTGCTTGTTACTGGGCAGTTGACGTTTTCATGATTCAAATGTACAGCAGCAAACACTGTTAATGTTACTCTCTAAAAGAGATGCTCTTAAACTAAAAATAACTGGATGTCTTTGCTGTCATGCTAATAATACCACAGGTCATTGCTACTGGAAGAACATGAAATTTCCATTTTATTTTCTCTTATCCTCTATGTCATTAGTATATATGAAGCAGTTTGTATTTTGGCTGGCTTATATTGCTGCTTTGGTAGCAGTGGTTCCATGAAAAGAATGAAATAAAAAATAGTGTTTTTTATTTTAACGGTATCATTAGTGAAATACTCTCTCCAAGGTACTGGAGCACTAGGTAACTCAGATACAATCTTTTCATGTATCTGAGTTTCTCTCTTGCCGTAATGATGTGTCAGGTTCAGATTTAACGGTGTCTCTCTCGCTCTGCAGTAAGGAATTGGCTTTTTTAAATAAAGTTACAGTATCTGAGATTGTTGTAAGCTTAGAAGAGATGGTGGAAAGTTTGACAGATAAATAGATGTATTTCATGTTAATTGGAGCTGTTTACCTTTTGAAAGCTTTCTTCAGTAGACAAAGCTCCCTTCAAATATGGGTTCTTTTTGGACCTTTAGCAAAAGTTAAATGTCAAATCAGATTAGCATGATGACAGTCCTTGGCTAAAGGAAGGTGGATTGGCCATGTGGGAGGTGGGACACAACCTGAAGGTGTCAGTCCATCTCTGGAGAATTCACAGGAAAGAATATAAAATACTAATAGCTCTCTTAATTGAGTTTAGGTTGTTCTTATCTAATCTGTTCAGCTAACATGAGTAGAACTAATATATATGCACACTAAATAACTTATTAATTGCATTTCCTCCAAAGAGCAACGTCTTCTAAAATATTTGATTCCAATTAGGAGATTGTGTTTGACAGGAAGCTGTCCTGTACCTCATAGAAACATTGAGAAAAGGCAAGCTCCAGTCTTGAAGCTGATCCCTTGCATTTGGCTGTGTAGTATGGCCCATAGTGATATGAGATGCTGACTGCAACATAGTCTGGCTGTTTTGGGGAGCTGGAGGAGAACAGCAACTGTCATGTTACCAGTTGGTAGTGAATTGCCCTGTTGATCTGTTTTTGAGCCTCCTAACACAGGGGGAGGGACTGTGTTTTCCTATAGCTGGCCAGTTTGCAAGTCTGATTTCTGGCACTGTGACCATTCATGTCAAAAGGCCCATCATTCTTCCCTGCAGGAGCAGCTGTACAAGATGCAGCACTGGCAGCAGCAAGTCTATCCTCCCCCATCCCATTCCCATCCCCAGCGGACATTCTACCCGCCGCACCCTCAGATGCTTGGCTTTGATCCTCGCTGGATGATGATGCCCTCTTATATGGACCCTCGCATGGCCCAGAGTCGCACCCCGGTGGATTTCTACCCTTCAGCCCTTCATCCTTCAGGTAAGGCGTTTTCAGTGTTTCCTTTTGTCGTGGCTGTGTTGAGTTGGTCCATATGTGGAAAGTTGCTGTGCTTCACCCATCTTACCTCTGTCCAGGCTTTGCATCCTGGCTGGCTGTGATTGACTTATAGGGATGAGAAAGTGTCGGTCTCAATGAGAGTTCATGAAGGAACTGCCCATCCCCTGCACTGCAATGAGAGATCTCCCTTAACAGCTTTGGAGCCTTAGTGGATATAAAAGCAGATCTTGCCCCTTGGAGGATAAGGATCAGTTTGGGAGTCACTACAATCATGTGACATCTTAATAGATCCCCTTCAAGAACCGTGGTGGAGAAATCCTGTAGTTCCTGAGCTGTGTGCTCCTAGCACCTTCCTAGCTTGGTATTGATCTTCAGAGGTGTGAATATAAGTATCAGGATACATAAATAATTCCCTTGAGTTTCTGGTTTGTTTTCACACACCTCCTTGCTTCCGAGCTAGTGATGATGTGTAGCATTTTGTGCAGTTTGGGCTCTGAAAGCTGTGTCACCTTGTGTATCATTCCAGGTGTACTTCCCAGCTGTGTATTTCCTAAGCACAGACTCCCCTCTACCAGAAAGGTTTCCATGGATGCAGTCACCTGCTTCCCTGGAAGGAAAGGGATTCAGGATCCCCTGTGGATTGTTAATTCTTCTTGGCTATGAGATCGTAGTGTTAATGGTAGGTTAATGGTTAATGTTCCTCTGTTGTGACCAGGAATTATGAAGCCCATGATTCAGCAGGCCCCCATCGGTGGGAGCAGCTGTCGGTCTGAAGATCAGAACTGTCAGGCAGGGCAGGCGGAAAGGAAAACTGTTCCCTTGGACCCCATGCCAGTGTGGGGCCAGGAGAGCTACACGTCTCTGCAGAGCAAAGGGTACTCCCTGTCACATCAAAAACAGGCTGACAACATGACAGTGGAGGGGCTGCATGCCAGGTGAGTGTGGAACTCCCCTGTCCTCATGCATGCTGTGTTGGGAGGTGCTGCCATAAGCCATCTCCTACTGAAAAGCAGGTGTAGAGTTGACCCAAAAGATATCTCTGAACAGGCCAAGGTACTGATCTGGTAGCACCCTTACACTGTTGAATGTTTGTGTCATGGGGGTGCTTGCAGACTGAGCTATTCAGAGTTTTGCTATCTGATGCCAATCGAGGCTGACCAGCTTGGAGCCTGTTCAGTAGGAGAGAGGCACTTGTCACTTACATGGGCAGGTACAGAAAACAATGAGTCAAAACTTCTGATACTTTCTAGTTTGTCTCCTAATTCTTCGGGACTTTCTGAAACCAATTCCTTGTTTTCAGATCTCCACATATGTTGGAGGCTGAATCTCCTTTTATTTCTTAAGTTGTTGCCCATCATAGGAACTGCTTTCTTTATCATCCATTGATTTGACAAACCGGGCAGTACAGCCTGGGGCCACAGCAGATCTGCCCAGCATTCAGGTCTTTATAGGCTTGTTGCCTCATGATTTAGAACAAACCCCAATTTATTTATTTGTTTCCACCTCTCGTGCCCAGCCTGGGCCCTTGGGAGACATGCTGTGCTCTGCATTAGCTGACTTTCCTTTGTTGTTTGTTTTCTTCTCAGGAATGATAGTTACTCTGCTTCTCCTGGAAGGCCGGAGAGTCTGAGCACCCAACGAGATCTCTTTGAGGAGAGAGGGGAGGAGTACTTGAATGCTTTTGACAAGAAGGCCCAAGCAGACTTTGACAGCTGCCTGTCTTCTCAGAGGATAGGCCAAGATCTCTTGTTTCAGCATCAGGAGACTGTGCAGGAAACCTGTCCTGCTGGCAGCCGCCATGCAAACTTGAGGTGTTCACCCCTAGAGCCTGATTTTATCCAAGCAGAGAAGAAGCCTGAATATAATGGCTGGGATATCAGCCACCATCAGAAACCTGCGGAGACTGCAGCAGAAGTTGCTGAAGGAGTGCCCACGGATGAGCAGTCATTCAGTGCTGACCCGTGGAAGAAAGAAGGAGCTAATACCAAACAGCCCACTGAAGAGACAACAGAGTGGGCTCCTGAAAACCGTAACACCAGTGGTCAGCACCAGGAGCAAATGGGCAGGACGCGGCGATCAGGTCCAATTAAAAAACCAGTCCTGAAAGCCCTCAAAGTGGAAGAGAAAGAGAAGGAGAAGGAGATGGAGAAAGTTAAATTGGAGGGAGAGGACACCTCGTGCCTGTTGAAGGAAAAGGCAGCTGTTCAGAAAGTAGAAAATGAGTCAGATGATTCTGCAGCCTTACTGAACTCCACACGTTACCTGCTAGATGACAAAGGTTCTTCCCAAGCCAGCCTTACCCGAGAGGCTGAGAAATCCCACGAGGAAGAAGAGGAAGAAGAGGAGGAAAAGAAGCCAGAAAGAACCTGGGAGAACAAACTATCCAGAGAGGCTGGTGATCTCCCTCCCACGAAAAGAAACAACTGGATCTTCATTGATGAGGAACAAGCCTTTGGTGGGAGAGGTCAAGGCCGTGGGCGAGGGAGAGGCTTCAGAGAGTTTACTTTCAGAGGCCGAGGCACTGTTGTGAGCAGCCGAGGAGTCTATAACAACCAGCGGAGCAGCCGAGGGCGAGGGCTTCGGGAGTTCAACCAGCCAGAGGACTTCCCCAGAGGCAAGCCAAGGCGCCGGATTGCAAGCGAGACGCACAGTGAAGGGTCAGAATATGAGGAGCTCCCCAAGCGTCGCCGGCAGAGGGGCTCAGAAAACAGCAATGAAGGCTCCGTACTGGACAGGGAGGACAGTGATTTGAAAAAGGGAGACTTCAAAGAGTCTTGGAGGTCCAACAAAATTTATTCAGATGATCACAGTAGTCTGGATCCTAAGATGAGGGCTCCAAGAGCTTTTGGGAGATCACTGCCACCAAGACTGAGCAACTCTGGCTATGGGCGAAGGGGTTTCATGGGTAAGGAGCCAGCGCAGTGGCAAGGCAGGAGTGGGGGAGCAGGGTGGCAGGAGTACAGCCACACCTCTCCATCAGACACTTTTGGGAGCAGGCAGCAGTCTGACAGGGACTACATTCAGGATTCTTACAAACACGTGGATTCCTTCTCCAGCCGGGTTTTTGATGAGAGTCATCTGGATGACAAAAGGCACTTTTTCCAGGAGGATTACTCAGCAGATCAGGAGAACATAGAGAACAGGCCATTCCGGAGGCGCCGTCCCCCCCGCCAAGACAAGCCCCCACGATTCAGGCGCCTCAGGCAAGAGAGGGAATCAGTCGGTCAGTGGAACCCCGAGGAGGGAGGCCCCAACCTGCCGCCCAGCCAGTGGCCTGGAAGACCCAAGCTGACCATTGCAGAGAAGAGCAGCATCTCGGGCAGACGATCTCCTGAGCTGTCCTACCAGAACTCCTCGGATCATGCCAACGAGGAGTGGGAGACAGCATCTGAAAGCAGTGACTTCAGCGAGCGGCGGGAGAGGCGAGATGGAGTTTCAGAGAGCGAAGGCCAGCTGGAGGGTGGCCTTGGGAGTGGGAGCTTGGGAGAGAAGAGGGAGCTAGCGAAGAGGAGCTTCTCAAGCCAAAGGCCACTTGTCGACAGGCAGAGCCGCAAGGCTGAGCCAGCGGGGTTTGCAGAGCAGTCCGTCAGGACTGGTGTAGGAGCAGCTTCCAGATACGAGAGCCAGCAGAACGGGACACTGATAAAAAGCAAAAGGTAAAGTTGCCTTCTGATGTACTGATATGCAGATATTGGAGGAGTGGAGAAGGGCTGGACTGTGGGTGAGGAGCTGTTGGCTGTGTTTCTTTTCATCTAGTGCAGATGACTTCCAGCAGCGTTTAGCCAACCTTACGATATCCGAGGGTTTCGTCATTGTCTGTTTTAGAACTGGTTGATGGCTTTGCTTCCATGCTGGGAATCCAGATTTATGGAAGTTGCTGAGAAACTGTGGGCATGACATGTGCTGCTCTGCTTTACCTTAGTTTCAGGCCAGGACAGCTCTTCACTCTCTACACTGCCTCTTGCTAGAGGCATGAACAATAATGAAGGAAATCCTGGTTCTTACTCCAAACTTAGTGTATCCTTCTTCTATCATGGGTCCCCAATGGAGTATAGCAGAGCACATAAGTGAGGGTTGGGTTTTCCTGGGGTAAGTTGCTGTCAGCTGTGCAGGTTGAGCACGTGGATTGCCAGTAGTGTGGTTGTGGCATTGCCACTCTTAGCTTTGCCTGAGCAAATATTTTCTTAAACCTTAGTAGAGACCGGTGATGAATCACAAGCAGTGCTGTCTGTTCCTTGCCTGCTGGGAGGAGTTTCTTCTAAGAGTATTTTAAGACAGCTGTGATGCTAGGGGTTAAGTATTTCCTTGCAAATGTGTGGTAGGTTGAGCCTGGCTGGACACCAAGTGCCCCCCAGAGCTGCTCTATCACTCCCCTCTCAGCTGGACAGGGGAGAAAAAATGTAATGACAAGCTCGTGGGTCCAGATAAGGACAGGGAGAGATCATTCAACAATTATCATCACGGGCAAAAGACTCGACTTGAGGAAGTTAATTTATTGCCAGTCAAATCAGAGTAGGGTAATGAGAACTAAAACCAAATCTTAAAACACCTTCATGCCACCCTTCCCTTCATCCCAGGCACAACTTCACTCCTGATTTCTCTCCCTCCTTCCCCTGAGCAGCACAGGGGGACGGGAAGGGGGGTTGTGGTCAGTTCATCACATGTTGTCTCTGCTGCTCCTTCCTTCTCAGGAGGAGGACTCCTCACACGTCACTCCTCACACCCCTCCAGCATGAGGTCCCTCCCACAGGACATGGTCTTCCACAGACTTCTCCAATGTGAGTCCTGCCCACAGGCTGCAGTTCTTCAGAAACTGCTCCAGCCTGGGCCCCCTGTGGGGTCACAAGTCTAGCCAGCAAAACCTGCTCCAGCGTGGGCTCCTCTCTCTGCAGGGTCGCAGGTCCTGCCAGTAGCCTGCTCCAGCACTGGCTCCCCATGCAGTCACAGCCTCCTTTGGGCATTCCCTACTGCCCTACATCCCCTGGGCTGCAGGTGGAGATCTGTTCCAGCGTGGAGCTCCATGGGCTGCAGGGGCACAGCTGGCCTCGCTGTGGGCTTTCCCAGGGCCTGCTGGGAAACCTCTGCTCCGGCACCTGGAGCCCCTCCTTCACTGACCTTGGTGTCTGCAGAGCTGTTTCACACATTCTTACTCCTCCCTCCAACTGCAATTGCTGTCCTGTTTTGTTTTTTCCTCTTTTTTTTTTTTTCCTCCCCCTTTCTTAACTATGTTGTCTCAGAGATGCTGCCAGTGTCACTGCTGGGCTTTGGCCTTGGCCAGCAGTGAGTCCGTCTTGGAGCCAGCTGGCACTGGCTCTGTTGGACATAAGGGAAGTTTCTAGCAGCTTTTCACAGAAGCCACCCCTGCAGCCCAGCCTGCTACCAAAACCTTGCCATGTAAACCCCATACAAAGCATCTGGTGAAAAAGTCTGATGATCAACAAGATACTGGGTTAGGTGAGCCCTGGTCCTGGGCCAGTTTGACAGCTCCCTTGTTACACTTTTCCTTTAACAGGAGAAAAAGAGAGTTTTGTACGGCTGCATTGTATTGGGTTTAAAGCACTGATAAATAGGCAACTTGTTTTTTGTTTTCTGTCTTCTTGTGACCCATCTCCCCCAACTCCTGGATGTAGTAATTAATAGTAGTTTATATGGAAGTAAGGGAAATGGATGTCTGGAAAGATGCATGCAGGTAGAAAGGAAAAGTGGGGGAAGGGGGAAGCTTATTCCCCGCCCCCTTCTCCTTTAACCATACCTCTTTTGTGAGTTGAATGCTTGGGAATGGTGGTAGTCAAATAGGCAAAAAGAATTCTGGGAGAAACAAAATGGGAAAATTACTTTTTTTTTTTTCCCCTCAATGCCATCAGCCTATCCCCATCTCCTTTTGCCTCACCTGATGCTTGCTAAAAAATGTGTGTTAATTGCAAAGAGGAGCAGGGGAGCTGTTAGAGCAGTGTCATAGGAGGGTAGGAGACACTGTACAGAAGCACAGCCCTCTTGTAGGGACAAGCTAGGGTATTAGCTTTGTTGTGGGGGCAGCATGTTGGTTGACTCGTGAGTGTTGTTCTGTTTCCATCCCACTTCCTCAGTAACATCCTTGTAATGGGCTGTGTGCTCAGAACATAACGTCTGCTTCAGTTGAGCAAAGGCTGGGGAAGGCTGAGGTGCAATTAGAAAGCTGGTAAAGAAAATACAGCCCATATGTTTTCTACTTGCTACTTTTACTCACCTTCTAGTGACAAACTTAATTCCTTTCCCTCTTTTCCTTGTAGATCTCCAGAAGAAGGAGGGGGTCTTGGCAACACCAGTGGTGGGAGCAGCCACTCCATTTACAGCTTGGATAGAGCCTCCCATGTGAACTCAGAGAGTGCTGAGGGGCCGGGTAAAAAGCCAGAGAAGGAGCCCAAATCCACTGCACAAAGAGCAAGTGAGAAGGGAGAGGCCTTGTCACAGTTTGAACTGAGTTACGGAAGTGAGTGTCTTCATTCATTTGTTTCTTTGAAGGGGTAACACATTGTGGCTTACTTCAAGCCAGAGTGATTCAATCCTGTGCGATTTTTAAATATTGGGTTTGGTTGTGTTTTTTAATTTGTTGACACAAGCAGTAAAACTCTAGTACTCAATAAACTCTAGTACAATAAAACTCCCTAAATAGGGAAAACATGGAAGACAAATAAACCCAAGCTTTCAGCCAGATCTGAGAGTCTCTGTAATGCTTCTTCTAAAGAAGGTTTGGTTTTAGGGAGAATATTTCCATATTTCTATCTAACAAATTAAATTTAAATTTCAATTTAAGTTAAATTTCAAGCCCAAAATATCATATGTAGTGCAACAGAAGTTGAAAGAGCATCCAGAGTGGGGAATTTGAGTCCAAGCTCATGACGGGGAGGCAAGAAATTAGTATCTCTGAAACCGTTGACATTAGACCATGACTCAGCTTTTGCTGTTCGTAGAACTGAGGTTTTTCATCCAGAGGTGATGGGTATGTTTTCAGAAGTACCTGTGCCTGCTTTGCCCTTGCTAGTATTTGGAAAGGTGGGAGGTTTGTTTCAACTGATACTACACCTAAAGTTACCTGAGTTACCACATGGTTCACATTCCCAAACTCCTCCCAGCTGGGGTGTGCTCATCTTGAGGCAGAGGAGAGCAAAACCCTGCAGGATAAAATGACTGGTAGATGTTAACAGACTACCATGGCTTAGTTTTCAAAGTTTAGCTGCAGTATTGCTGGATGAACTTGTTTGCCTGTACCATGGATCCTATTTGGAATGCGCTCTTTGAATTATTGCAATTACAAAGCTTTATATGCATACACACATGCACTGTTTTTTTGCCTGTATATGCTTTGTTCAGGTACCATCATGGATAATCGGGTGTCAAACACGGCAGAAGAGAATGAAGTAGGTTCTATGGCAGGTGAAGGCTTCATTGAGGTTCTTACTAAAAAGCAGCGCCGTTTGCTGGAAGAGGAGCGAAGGAAGAAGGAGCAGGCTGCTCAGGTGAGGAATGGGGAGCAGAAAAAGCTTAACCTGATACATTGTTTGGACTGCAGTCAGAGGAACAGGGCCCCAAAAGGTGTTTGGATGAGCAGAAAAACATGCAGTTGGACAAAGTAGTACAAATGCTGTATTAGGCCCCAGAAACGTACTTTGTCTCTGATGGGCAGGGACCATTGGTCTGAAAAGGATGGTTAGATTTCTGACTGTTGTTGTTTTCTAGCAGAACTATTAATTGTGAGTTAAGAAGGGTTTTCTAAACTGAGCCTCATCCAAAGCAACTTGGCTCACTAAGCCAGTTGCTGGCTGTAACTGGTGAGATATTGGGCAACAGTGAGCAGTGGAGGACCTTGGCACTCTTGCTGTGTCAGCAGTGTTTTACTGTGAGAACAGGCTGTGGGTAGCTTCCTTGCCGGAGGTTTCATGTTTGTGTCTGGGCACCTGACCAGAAAGAAGCTAACAAACTGGAAGAAGTGCTGATGATTTTGTGTTCGTAATAGGATAAAAGAGTTTATTTACAAGAAAAGATTTAAGACTGCAGTGTGGATAGCCTAGTTAAGTAGGCCCCCCCCCCAAAAAAAAAACCCGAAACAACTTCATGCTGATGAAGGCAGCTTTTTTCACTGCCTTGTTAGACTGAGGGAACCTCCCAGTAACCACAGGGTCCATTAAAAAAAAAAAGGGAGAGGGGAGGGAGTCAGAACTACTTTGTATGGTTCTGTTACATGAGTACATGAGTCTAGTGCTTTTCATATTGCAGCACTTACAAATCTAGGGTCTGAACTTGCCAAGAGCAGGCTGCATTAGCGCAGTGCAGTGACAGATCTTATGTGCTGTGCCTCTTCTCTCTCAGGCACCAGCTAAGGCCCGTGTTCTTCAGTCTCGCATTCCTCCTCGATTTGCTAAAAAGCAGAACAGCTTATGCTTGGAGCAAAGTGATGTAACAGTTTCTGGAAACAGCCTGGGCACAGAGATCTGGGAGAGCAACAGCCCAGGTAAGCTTGTGTGTGTCTGTTCTGGGGTGTTTCACACAGCTGGGGAGTCCTCTGGTGCGTGCAGGAAGGACAGGGTGTCTGTGCTTAAGAGGAGGCAAACTTCTCTTGTCTGGTGCTGGAATTGGGAAGGGAGCTAGCAGACATCTGGAGTAGCATCTGTTCAAAGCTGTGCTGTTCAACCAGTCTTCTCCTGTTGTTGACCATGACAGTCTCCTGATGTACTTCTTGTGTCTTCTTGTAACATCAAAATCCTACATAGCATTTTCTAGCCTGTTGGGCTGGGTCTGCTTCAGCCATTTTCTTATTTTGCCTTCCTCTGTTTCTCATCCTCTAGCCCTGAATAGCTAGTGCCTCCTTTCTTTCTATCTCTGCTCTTTCTCCTGTTGTTTCCATGTTACCTGAGAAATGATGTCTCAGCTGAATGGGCAGCACTAGATTTCTGAGGTGGTGAAAATATCCTAACTCATGTCTAGAAATGGAAAGTTAGTAATGTAACATGGGCAGTGTACAAGGTGTGCTCACAACTGTGTTTCAAGCAGCTGAACCCTGCCCTCTGTTCTCTTCCAGCTCTTTCTGTTCAGTCTCCTGGCAGTGATTCCTGGAGCAAGCCTGTAAATACCTTTAATGGTACTGAATCTGGCACCACTGAGGTAAGTGGCACTTAATGAGCCATTCAGGTTTGTGTGTATAAAATATTAACGTAGGTGGCTTATGCTTTTCATTGCTCCATCTGTGCTTAGTGACTCTCAGCTCTGCTTGTGCAATTTTAAACTCTCTCTTTGCAGTTCTAATTTGAGCTTGATGCTGCTCAAATCTTGACCTAGAGGGCCAAGCGCTGCTTGGTGTTACATGTGGGTATAAATCTGGAGCAACTGTCTGGTAGACCTATTCCAGGGTTATGCTCCTAACTGGATGCAGGGTGTAGTCAAGGCTGGTGGAATCCCATAGGTCATGTTTGTGTGCCTCATGCCTGTGAGCGGTGTGTAGCTGTAGCCTTAATGCAGGGAGGGCAGAGGAGGTTCCTGAATGCTTCACCTCTGGAGACTGGAGTTCAAATCTGGTTTGGGCCACAAGTGACGTGAGTTTGTCAGTCTCAGCCTAGTTGCTGTGTGGGACACTTTTTCCTTATTCTAAAGCCATAGTCCGGTTGGTGCATTGGTTAACCTGTCTCACGGTTGTGTAGAGCTGTAGCAGCAGCCAAGGGATGCTGCAGGTCAGGCCCAACTGCGGTTAACCAAGAATGTGATTTGAAAAGGGGACATGGTCTCGCTGTTTTCTGGGATTATTTTTCCTCCTTTGTGGAGCTGGGTCGGAGTCTGGGGCTTTAACACATTTCGTGCTTTGCATAGCAGGGTTTTAAAGGCAGCCAGGGGGATAGTGGCATTGACTTGAGCGCAGAGTCTCGGGAATCCTCCGCTACCTCCTCTCAGCGCAGTTCTCCATATGGCACCCTGAAACCAGAGGAGATGAATGGGGCTGGCCTGGTGGACCCAAAGCCTGACTGCCAGAAGGAGCAAGTGCAGAAGCAATCTGATAAAAAGGTAATCTGGATTTGCAGCCAAGCCAGAGCACATAGTGAGAGACCTTGTGAAGTGGTTGTGTTGTTCTTGATGGCATTTTTAAGGCTTGAGATTGGGTTGTTCAGTCTTTGTGTCTCAGCCTCTCTGCTTTCCTGTTAAGGATTCAGATCAAGGCTCAGGACAGAACAAGGAACACAAGCCTGGACCAATCGGCAACGAACGCTCCCTGAAAAACAGAAAGGGTTCGGAGGGAACGGAACGGCTGGAAGGGAATATTCCCCCTGTTAACGGGGTGGAAATTCACGTGGATTCTGTACTTCCTGTGCCACCCATTGAATTTGGAGTAAATCCTAAAGTGAGGATTGAATTTAATTTTATCTTCTTGGTGATTTGAGCTTGTTGAGATATGAAAGGTGGTTTGAGGCAGAAGGATTATTTAGAGAAAGCTTGCAGCTGTAGAGTTGGCCTTAAACTTCATTACTGACACAAACCAGGTACTCAAGATGTCTTGGCAAACACGTAATATCCTCTTGGAAATACCGTCCCAAGAACCAGCTGGGGTGGTAAAGAGGTGAGGGACAAAATTACGGCCATCTAAGCCTTTGTGTGCCCCTGGGGGTTGCCTGCTGCTGAGTGCTGAGAGGTGTCTTTTTGTTCTCTTCCAGCAAGGCTTACTGGAGGACAATCTTTAGTTTTACTTTCTAGTGTCATGATTCAGGCTAAAGTCATTAACCATGAGAAGCAGACGAGTGACCCTTGCACCTGGATTTGAATTTTGTGTGTCTTGCTTTTTTCAGGATTCTGACTTCAGCTTGCCACCTGGTTCTGCTTCTGGCACCGCAGCTAACCCTGTCACCAAATTGCAGGATGCCTTGGCCAGTAATGTAAGTACTTTTTTTTTTTTTTTTTGGCATTGATTCATTGAGATACTCTTTAGTTAAACCTCAGATGCCTCCAAAGAGAGCAAGCATATTTCTTTGCAATTGACTTCACACTTAATGCTTAGGCAGCACACATGGCTAAAATCCATAATGGAAATGGGCATCCTCAAGGTACCTTAATAAAATGAGCATCACTAGCTCAGAAGTGATACAGGGAGCAACTCCATTATCACTGTGACCTGTCTAAAGCAAGAGGCCTTGCAGATCTCTTGAGATCACCAGTCTTCTCCCCTGAGACACAAAAAAGTGCTGGTGATGGACATGATGCAGATAGTGGTAGTTTTAGGCCCAGACTGCCAGCTTCCTCAGAAGGTCTTGTGCCACAGCAAGGCAGAGAACTGTAACTTGTTAGTCAGGCCCTTTTGGAGGTTTCCTAGCTTATTCCAGCCATCTGGGTATATCATTATTATTTTATATGAAAGAGCATGCTCAAAGCCCAGCTTGTAGCTCAGCTGTGGACAGCAATGTGAGAAACTCACAAAGCTTCTTTTGAAATGTCTTCAAGTTTGTAGGCTGTTTGATTTTTGGACATTTGCCTTAAAGGTTTCTTTTCAGAAGTGCTCTTTCAGAAACGGGTTTTGTCTGAAGTATAGGTAGATTCTTCTGCAAGAAGTAATTGGATCAAATGGATGTTTAAGTGGAAGCTGGTATAACTCAACACAGAGGGTGTCATTGCATATAACCAAAGCTGTATGTATTCCAATGGCAGAATGGATCATGGTTGAATGTGGTACTTAACTGCTGCAGGACCACTGAGGACTGAATTGTTTGAGGTGTAGATACTAGAGCTGCCAGCTGAGGCTCTTGGTAGCTCATGACATTCTCGTAAGACTTTCAAAGTACTCACCATTTACGAATCTCCCCTTAGGCAGGGTTAACGCAGTCCATTCCCATTCTGCGAAGAGATCATCATCTCCAGCGGTGCATTGGCCTGAACCCAATGTCCTTCCCCACTGCAGACCTCACTCTTAAGGTAAGGAAGCTGACGTGTGTTTGTCCTAGGTGTGGATACCATGGCCAGAGTAGTGAGGATGGAGAGCATTTTGTTAGGTACTGCTAAATCTTTAATTAGTTTCTGTAAAAGTTGTGCATATATGCTATGGGTGGAAGGGAGTGTGTTTCAATAGTCCTGGAAGTTGAAGTCCTTGCCAATTGTAGAACAAGTACAACAGAGCTTTCCTATTTCAGTAGCTGGGTAAGATGGCTGGTCAGGGATCCTGGGTGCTTGATGGTTTGAAGAAGAAAAAAAACCACAAACCAACCCCCAAAAAACCTCAACCCAAACCCAACAAACACAAAAATCCCCCAAAATCAGACATAGTAACAACAACAACAAAATCCAGAATAAACCAAAACAAAAAAACACTACCACCCCAAACCCAAAAAGCTCAGCAAAATACCAAGGGGGATTGAGTGTTTGTGAAGGATGCTTGCCCATTGGAAATTGGTGTGAAACCCCTTGACCTGAGACCTGCCAGCATTCCACTATGACTAGGCTAGACTTGAATTTGAACTAATAGGTTGTAGATGAGCAACTCTAGGCTTCAGTATTATCCTCCCCATTTGAACTGTCTGTAGTTACTGTCCTTCATTTCCATAGATGGAGTCTGCTCGTAAAGCTTGGGAAAACTCTCCTAATTTACCAGAACAGAACTCCCCAGGAGGTGCAGGCTCAGGCATCCAGCCTCCTTCCAGTGTTGGAGCTTCCAATGGTGTCAGCTACAGCTCTTTTGGTGGAGTTTCTATGCCTCCTATGCCTGTGGCGTCCGTAGCACCTTCTGCATCTATTCCAGGTACCTGCAAACTGCGGCAGCAGAATTTGCATTGAGTGGTTGGTATCTAGGAATCATCCTCTGATTCTAGTAGATGAGAGCATGGTGAGAAGAGCTTCCATATAAAGTAACCGGCTGGCTGGTATTTAACAGATTCTTCACAGCAATTCAGTCAAGACAGAAAGAGGGACCGTCTCCCCACTTTGAAGAGTGTTACTTGAGGGTGACTGGTATAAACTTAGCACAAGGATGACTTTCCCTGTGTAGTGGCAAGTCTGTGATGTCTCAATAGATCCTGCTTACCCTTCACTGAGCGCTCAGTAGAATAGAAGGGAAGTGAAGAAACCTATGGCTGAGAGACCAACAGTCCCAATATCAACATCAACCATTTGTCTGCTCATTTTGGTATTTTAAGTCACAGGTTCAGAGCACCTTCTGCTCTTTGTACATTACAACAACTTGATTACAGTTTGCAGAACTCTAGGAGGTGGGATGGTGTTGCTGTCCTTGAGTTGGAGGAAAAGCTTAAGCTCAGTATGTTAGATAGTGTGTATAACTAGGGAGAGCATCTGGAAAAAGGAAACTTACTTGGATTCTCTGACTCCTGGGTCCCAAAGGATGACTTGTGCCTGCGTTATCCTTCTCATTCCTCAATTCAGGAATGGAGTGGAATGTCCTGGACAGAAGTGATAGCGAGTGGACTCTTACTAGCTTCCACTTGGAAACTGATTGTTCCAAGTCGGGTGATTTCCTTCCCCATCCACCTTAATTTTGCTTGCAAATCCCATGGTCCAGAACTGCGCAGAACCGCAGGAGTGGCACAGCACTTTCTAATTGGTGCCACCCTTGGGGTGAATAAGGCTTTTAGATCTCGTGTGAAGGTCTCAAACGCTGTGTTTGCTCTTTTCTGTCCCTCCTAGCTGCAAAGATGAGATGATTGCAGAGCATGTGTGTGGCATTTGGGAACAGTTTGGAGTGCAGTTCACAAATTCCTGAACTGCTAGTGTCTCTGACTTTTTTGTGGGGGTAGGAAACTTGGATTTATGTTTAGCCTCTTACAGAAAGGGATGATTAATTCTCAGCAAGCCTGCTCCTGTAAGTGGGCTGCTGGCTTTGGTCTGTGGCCTTACGAGCTTTACAGGATCTTCTGGATGGGTACTGTGTTTTGTGTTGACTTGCTGAGCTGGTTGCTGAGAGGTAGGAAACGGTCTTGAGCTGCAGGTCTCTGCAGTGTACTGTGCCTGTATCTCCCTTGTACCTTGAATTTACAGCCTCCCTTCTCTGACGTTTAGGTAACCATATTCCACCCCTGTATCTGGATGGCCATGTGTTTGCAAGTCAGCCTCGCCTGGTCCCTCAGACAATACCTCAGCAGCAAAGCTACCAACAGGTAAGGGAGAAATACAACCAACCAGTCGGTTCTCAAGAAGTCTTCAGGGAGGCATTTAAGAAATGAGGAATTGTTTATGACAGCGCAGAGGAGCTTAGATGTGGCTCCCTTTATGTTTCTTGAATGTTTCTTCCCAGTGGGTGTCACAGGTTAGTAAAAATGTAGAGACGGAACTGATGGGGCTTTTTCCCTTTTGTACTTTGGACTGGGTTTAACTGAAGCAGATCCTGAAGCATCTGTGTGAGGTAAAGTGACTTTCAGTTAATTCACAGCTGGCCAATACTGATGAGCGATTTCACTAGCCTTAGTAAAAAGGGTGTTGATGGGGTTGGAGAGAGTCCCTTCAAGGTGCAGGCAAGTGAGAGCTGGGATTGTCAGTGCCTGTTCTCTGTGTGGAGCACATTGGTCCCCTTGTGTGCATTAAATGCCTCTTGCAGGCATCATTCTTCCCTCTTGGCTGCCTATGCAGTATCTTCCCCTGCCAGTGTGCTGCTGTTCTGTAGGATGATGCAGGGTCTGGGTAAAGGTGCAGTGTAGGTAATTGTTATGGCAGATTGACTCATGGAGGAAACTGATGGATTTTTTTAATGGCCTAGGAGAGTTTCTGGCTCCTATTGTACCTCTCAGTCAACTTAATTTTTTCTGCAGGCTGCTGCTGCTCAACAAATTCCCATTTCCCTCCACACATCCTTACAGGCCCAAGCTCAGCTTGGGCTGAGGGGTGGTCTGCCAGTTTCCCAGTCCCAGGAGATGTACAGCTCCATACAGCCCTTCAGGTAATGGCTTCCGTTTTTTTATTTCCTTGTGGCTTGATCTCTTATGTTCCTGATGGCTATTTATTGACACTTCACGCTCATCTTCCACCCTTGTTGATGTGCTGTTTCTTTCCCCTAATATCACTGCTGGGGTGGAGAGCAAGGATATTGGGGCACATAAGGCGCTCTGTAACATGTCTCTTTGTAGGACAATGGCAAAGACCATCCTTGGAAAGTTACTTGGTTGTACTGCTTACCTTGCCAAAGGGGGAGGCAAATCTTGGGAAAGATGCAGAAAGAGGAGGTTTGTGGGCTGGCAAGCAGACTTACTAGTAAGAAACCCAGAACTTACAGCTTACTGTATTTGGTTTACTACTGGAGAGAAGACAGAGACAGTTGGATCAGAGCTGAGTACCTGGGCAGTGAAAGTAAATAACTCTATTAGGTACAAACTGACAAGAGCAGAATAAATGCCTGCACTTTGGAGAAAAAATTGTAAGATTCAAGTTAGAAAATCAAACACAAAGCAACAGTACTTGGCTACAGGAACAGCTTACTAGAATGGAAAGATTGAGATACCTGCTTCAGAGTTGGGCTGGCTCTGGAAATCATACTCTGTACCCCCTTTCCTGCATGAGAGGAGACTGAATGATCAGAATAGGCTTCAAAAACCTAGACACTGAGGTTTGGAGAGAAAAAACCCAAACAAACCCAAACAAAACTTTTTTTTGCTAGAGCTATTTGAATCTTTAAGTTCTGATTCTTTTCTGCTTTGAAAAACTGCTGCAGACTTTTGGTAACCTGAATCTTCCCTTACTACTAATTGAGCGCTTATTGTGCAGGATACTGAAACGTAAGCTTTAGATGGGACACAGTGTCATTCTGTTGAATATTCCTGCAACACAAGGACATGGTTGTAAGGGCTTAAAAGTGGAAGTAAAAAAAAAAAAAGGTAAATAAAATGGAAAGTGGCATCACAGCTTATTTCTAAACTGTTAATTTAGTAGAGTCTGAGAACCAATTGCAGGCCAGATATGGCCTGGAAGGGGGGTTGTATAGTCTCCAAAGGTTTTCTGTGTAATGACTTGAGCATATTTTTCTTCTCCAGGTCTCAGGTGTATATGCACCCCAGTCTGTCTCAGCCCAGCACCATGGTCCTGACAGGAGGCACTGCTCTGAAGCCTCCGTATTCCGCCTTCCCAGGCATGCAGCCTTTGGAGGTGGTGAAAACCCAGTCTGGGTCCCCCTATCAGCCCATGAATGGAAGCCAGACACTGGTTTATGAAGGCCAGATAAACCAGGCGGCTGGTATGGGAGCCTCCCAGATGATGGACTCCCAGCTTACACAGGTTAGGAGCAGGGCTTGCAAGCCACTCCCTTGTACAGGCTTTTTCACAGCCGCTTGTTTCTGGGACTGGGTTGAAACTAGTATTTGTGCTGAGTCATGTGTTTGTGTTAGCTAAGCTCTTTGCAAAGAGGCAAAAGATCTCCCTGAGAGACTCTGTTCTGTGAACCATTGTTTCAAACATGCAGCACCTTATTTAATGAGATTCTTGCTAATTACTTGTCTGTCCCTGCTGAGATGTCATTTTGTAACTTGGAAGTCCTCACCCTCAATATAGTTTCATGCAGATCAAACCTTGCAGTGCTTCATGCATAGGAGGCCATGATGCAATAGTTGTCCTAAAAGAACCTCTTCTGAGAGCCAAATCCAAATTGTCTCCAGATTTAACTCTGCTTCCAGGGTAACTAGGGCCTTTTATTAAAAGCTCATGTTACATTTATTTTATGCAACATGTTGAAATTTGGGGTTTTTTGTTTAAAGAGGGATTTTTATGTTGTGGTGACATAAAGAGTTAATCCTGAAAGTAACTTAGCTGAGGGAAATACAGAGAATACTGGCAAATA
This sequence comes from Phaethon lepturus, assembly GCF_000687285.1. Classification (NCBI taxonomy): domain Eukaryota; kingdom Metazoa; phylum Chordata; class Aves; order Phaethontiformes; family Phaethontidae; genus Phaethon; species Phaethon lepturus. Next base: position 7,689 of record NW_010537194.1, on the reverse strand, counting down.
TTTGAAGAAATGCTTTATCCATCATAAGCTAGTGACTTGGTCTCTTTCGCCAGCCTTAGATTATTATTTATTTATTACAAAGCGTTGTCATAGAACCTCCCAAATCCAGCAGTTGTGAGAACTGCCAGATGAATCAGAGGCAACAGGAGGCTCTTGAGTCCTGAGCTGAATTTTTTTTTTTTTCATTACTCTTAATTATTACCATCATCAGTTTGAAGCTCGCTGCAGAACATAGAGTTGAGGTCACCATCACGTTCTCTAGAGGTCCAGTCCTCAAAATCCTTTGGCATGAAAGTGTAGCAGATTTTCTAGTTTGGGCATCAAAGCTGCAAACAAAATGCCTGACACTGAGCTGTCTGACACTGCCATTATGTCAAGAGAAAATACACCCACGTAGCGACATGAGGAAGACTGAAAAACTGGGTGAAGGTTCTAGGCAAGGAGGAAAGCCCTGTTGTCTGAGTGCAGTTATGTTAAATTGATGCCATGTTATAAAGCCCAGCTGATGAGGTGTTGGCAGCACTACCAGAATGTGCATTTCAGTGTGAAAGTCCCTCTGTTACATTGATTTGCATTTATTCTGTGCCAGATTGTACTGTGTGTGAACTTCCTTCTAGCAATGCTGTGCTTCCAGGGTATTGGGAGACAGCATGTCAAACACAAGACTTAACTGCCATTAAGTTAACTACATATCCTTATCACACAGCTAACAATGCCTGTGCCTGGCTCCCAGCTTCCTCTGCCCCGCTACGGCTCTGGCCAGCAGCCCCTGATTCTACCACAGTCCATCCAGCTTCCTCAGGGGCAAAACCTGCCTGTAGGAGCTCCCCGAAGAATCCTCCCTCCTGGATCCCAGCCTTCTGTTCTTGCTACCAGCAGGGAGGTAAGGATTAACTCCTGCGTGCTCATCTTGGCATTCATTAACCCCTCCTGCATTGAAGTTTTGCTCCTTGATCTTGCTTGTTAAAGGGGAGACTGGCTTGTTTGGGTTCCTTAAATATCAAAGCCAAGGATTGGTGTTAAAATGAAGGAGCCCTTTTCCCCTCATCTTCAAAGCACAGGCCAGCAGTTTTTCAGGTTTTGCTGCTGGTCATCATTCTGTTTCCAGGGAGCCACATCCTGCCTTGATCCAGTTTGGAGTCTCCAGTTTTATTACATGTTTACACAGGTTTCCCCAGAGTGCTTGAGGGGTGGTGAGCTCCAGACACAGTTGGAATACTGCCCAGATATTTCACAGTGTTGTGAAGCTTGTCCATTTGAGTAGGTATATTAATGTCATGTCTGGTTTGATGGATTCGTATCATAAGTTTGTCTATCACAGGGGAGAGAGAGCACAGCAGTTAACTTCCAGGTTCTGCATTTTGCTTGTGCTGCTGGCTTGTTGGTTTAAATACAAGCAGATTATTTCACTTACAAGCCTCATTTTCTTCACCTGAAAAATGTTTCTTCTTTTAATGGGCACAATGGGTAAAAGGGCTAAGATTTGGCTTAAGTGTTCATATGAAGTAATAAGTGATTTGTGAATGCAAAGGTGATACTACCACTCATTTTCCTCTGTAGTCCTCCCAAATGGAAATGAAGGGGTTTCATTTCTCCGATGGTAAACAGAATATGTCCTCCGGAGGGTCTGTGCCATCACCACATACATACAGGTAAAATGTTTACAGAACTTAGCCTCTGTAGTCAGAATGGGGAAGAAGTAGTATTCCTATTTGCAGTGATATGGTGCATGGATCATCCCTGTGCAAGATTTACTTGGGTTTTCACATGTAGAATGTGTTTACCGTAGTCCAAATACTTCTGTCAAAATGCATTTCATTTTTGGGTGTGGGACTGTGTGTGTCTGACTTGGCCTTTTGTGCTTATGGGAAGTGCATAAAGGTATATGTTTACTGGATCTTAAAGATGAATTGGAATTGGTGTGTGCTTTTGTGTGTTCCTTGTTAAGGTAGAAAATTTGAGGATCACTGAATAAACGTTTCAGTTTCCAGCATGGTCCTCTCAAGATGAGAGGTGCTCATGTCTAGACATACCAAACGTTCAGGTTATTGAGCTGTTTGGCACATGCAGTTACTTCATTTTTTTTCTCTCCTAACCAATCCACGTGTTGTCTTTTGCGCTGGGGAGCTTGCTGACCTGCACAGCACAGACTCGTGCCCGGTGTACTGCTGCTTTCTGCTGTCTTTTTTTCTTTCACACATGAATAAGGTTCTCATTCCATTGTAGAATTTACTCCATGAATATTATCGACTCTTCGATTTCCAGGCCTAGCTCTGCCAGCCCAAGCGGGAAGCCATCTGGACCAGCAGTTAGTATGGGCTCTGTGCAAGGACACTATGTACAGCAGGTAGTGTACATCAGTACTTCGTTCGACCCAACAGTATCTGCTCTTCTGTATACTGTCACGCTTGTACTTTGGACTTGAGGAGTGATAGAAAGGCCTGTCACTATATGTGGGAGCTGTTATTTTCCCTGCAAGGAGAGTGGGTGGGTGTTAAAGAGTCCAAGAGTAATGCTGTGTGGTTTGAAAGTCAGGAGAGATTACAGGATTACCTGTTTTACAGTGTCCATGTTATTGGTTATTGAGTTTTATGGGTTATTTGCATTGCCAGACATGTGTGACACTTTGAGATCCTTATGTGTGAGGTGTTTCAGGACAGCAAAGTGTGACAGAATAGAAGTCATACCTGATTTTTGGACCAAATTTGATGTCTTGCATGAATGATGGTCACAGTTTTGGGGTTTTTTTATATCTGCATAGAGGTCTCTGTGCTAGCTAATGCTTTTGTTTTGTATGTCAACAGGCAAAGCAGCGGGCGGATGAAAATAAAGCCAATCTGGGAGCAGTAAAGCTGCAAGAAACAGCCTCCACAAACCAGATGAAGCCAGTGCGCACAGGAGCGATCAAACCTCAGGCAGTCAAAGTGGAGGAAAGCAAGGCCTAGGAGCACTTCTGATGCCCAGCTGGTCCTGCTGCCTGGGAGGCACTGCAGCTTAGACTGGACCCCACTGGATCTCCTGAAAATCTCGCCAGATCTACTCCCCGCCCCACAATGACTGACTACAGTGACATCACCCAAGCCCCTCTCCCAACAAAGCAGTTTGAAACGGTGGATATGACATTGACCTGCTTGCTTTAAAACAAACCAACCATGTGACTTCTAAGTGGCTTGAGCCTTTTTTTTTTCTTTTTTTCCCCTGCCATCCCCTATCCACAGGTAGCTGTGATCGTTCACTTGGCAAAGCCCATCCTTCTCCTTCCCTGCTTCTGTCTCAGCAGAGTGGCAACTGGGGGAGAAGGGTTAGTTTGAGGTTTTTCATTTTAAAGGCAGCTGAGGTTTTTACAAAAAAGCTATATCTTTGTTTATAGCAGAACTTTTATATGTTCTTTCATTTCCCCATCTTTCTGCTTTCCTCATTCCTTCCAGAAAAGAATTCCCGTCAGCTAAAATTACGTTCTGACAAAACTCTGCTTAGTTTTATATACAGTTCTGTGCTATGTTGAGAATTATTACTTCTCTAAATTGAGTGAATTTGGGTATATTTCCATGATGATTTAGCCTTTCAGATTATTTGATTTAAAAAAACAGGACAGTTACGGCATTCATTAATTTTTCAGTATTTTTGTTTTAAGCTAGAAGCAGTGCTTGCATTAGAAGTAAAATGTGTACTAAAGGTATATGGTAGATCAGTGCATTAATCTTGAAACTTGCACCACTTGTAGCTTTGGGGTGCCCTGTGCACAACAAAATGTGGCATTTTTGTTTTAAGGAAAAAAAACAAAACAAAAAACCCAAACAAAAAACAAACCGCCAAATTTCTGTTGCAAGCTCATCTGGATTTAGACTTTTTTTTTTTGGTGGGTTTGGGATTTTTTTAGTGACCACCAAACACAACAAAATGTAAATCATAGATTTACGAAATGTAAAATCTGTTAAGAAAAATCTCCTCACCACGTATGGGTCAGAAAAGTTGGCTAGAGCCAACAGGTCTATATGGACTACTTTTTGTAGTTGTGATGCTCTCTCTTATGCTCTCTACCTTGGCCGCTCTAATTATTCATGTCTCCTGAAACTTGTTCTGTATTGTGTTCATCCCTTGGGGCTGCTCTCCTAAGCTTTGCTCTTCTCCCTTTTCCCCTAGGTCTTGATTTTTGTTCCTCTAACTCTGGCCTTTTGCAAAATTTGCATAGAAATGCTTTGGTAAGGGAGCTCCTCTGCAAGGCAGCCATTTTAGCACACTTGGAACCTCCTTTTTTGTGTTGGAAGTGCATGGTTACAGAGGCAGTTTGGAATCATCCTCTTACTCTCCTTCCCCAGAAGAACAGGAAAGGGTTCTTTACTTTTGATGCAGTTACATATAGTCTGTATACAGTGTCATCACCTCACACTTCCTCACCAGTATTTGATGACCTAAGAAAGGAAGGGCCTAGTGGGAGGGGACTGGGTTTCTGTTTCGGG